>NW_025927393.1:0-122855 GCF_016906955.1 Phacochoerus africanus
TCATCAAGTTCTGTGGTACAGCAAATTGACCCTATCACACATTTCACTGTCCTGTACAGTAAGGTTCCATTTTCCATCCATTCCATATATAAGAGTTTGCATCCAAAAAACCCCAAAATGCCTATCCATCACACTCCCTCCCCTTTTCACCTTGGGAACCCCAAGTCTGCTCTCCTTGGCCATGATCTGTTTCTATTTTTTGGGTTTTGGGTTTTTTTTTTAGATAGGGTCATCTGTTCCATAATTTAGATTCCACAAATAAGTGATGTCATACAGTATTTGTCATTTACTTTATGGCTTACTTCAGTAAGAAAGTATGAGAGTCTCTAGTTTCATTCATTTTGCTGCAAACGGCACTAGTCCTTTTTATGGCTGAGTAATATTCCATTATATGTATGTACTACATTTTCTAAATCCATTTGTATTTACGTGGTATTCATTGTCACTTCTCTTTCATTTTTGACTTTATTAATTGGAGACATCTCCTTTTTAGTGAGTCTAGAAAAGGTTTTTGAATTTTTTTATCTTTTTAAATACAGATCTTAGCTTCATTGATCTTTTGTATTGTCTTTTTAGTCTCTATTTCTTTTATTTTTGCTCTGAATTTTATTATTTCCTTCCTTCTACTGATCAGGTTGTTTGTTCTCTTTTCTATTTCCTCTAGATGTAAGAGAAGATTGACATCTTTCTTTTTTGTTTCTTGAGGAAGTACTTTATTGCTATAAACATCCCTTGAACTAATTTAGCTATATCCCAGAGATTTGGATATGTTTATTTTCATTTTCATCTGTCTTTAGGTATTATTACTAAATCTCTGATTTCTTGATTTACTCAATAGTTGTTCTGTAGCATGTTGTTCAATCTCTTCATATTAGTGATTTTTCTAGCTTTCTACATATCTTGTAACTTATTTATAGTTTCATACTATTGTGATCAGAAAGATGCTTATTATTATTTCAGTCTTCTTAAATTTATTGAGACTTGTTTTGTTTCCCAACATATGGTCTATAATTGAGAAAGTTCTATGTGCTCTGGAGAAGAATATGCATTCTGCTGCATTTGGATGGAATGTTCTGTACAAATTTATCATGTTTATCTGCTCTAACATTATATTTAAGGCCACTCTTCCCTTGTTGATTTTCTATCTGGATGATCTATCCATTGATATAATCATTAAAGTCCCCTACTCTTATTGTA
The DNA here is from genome assembly GCF_016906955.1 of Phacochoerus africanus. Lineage (NCBI taxonomy): Eukaryota > Metazoa > Chordata > Mammalia > Artiodactyla > Suidae > Phacochoerus > Phacochoerus africanus. The sequence continues at coordinate 1,198 of NW_025927393.1, forward strand.
TTGCTATCAATTTCTCCCTTTCTGTCTCAATAATTGCTTCATATATTTTGGTGCTCTTGTATTAACCATATATATATTAAGCACTGGTATGTCTTCCTGATGAGTTGTCCCCTTTATCATTATATGCTATCCATCTTTGTCTCTTGTTACATTTTTGGCTTGCGTCTTTGTTTGATACAGGTATTGCTATATCCCATTTTCTGGCTGCCGTTTACTTAAGAGTATCATCTTTCATCTCTTCCCATTGAACCTATGTTTGTCTTTAGAGCCAAGATGAGGCCCCTGGAGTTAGCATATAGTTAGGTCTTGTTTCCACCGAACCACTGTGTCTTTTAATCCATTTATATTTAGGGTGACTATTGATTAGTTAGGACTTAGCACTGCTATTTTATCTTTTGTTTCTGGTTGCTGTCTTATCTCCATTTTTTTCATTTTCCTTATGGTTCTGCCTGATATTTTAGTTTGGTCATTTTCTAAGATGTTTTCCTCAATTCCCTCTTTCTTTAAGTTTTGTATCTCTGTTCTAGTTTTACATTTTGTTGTTACCATGAGATGTGTATACAGTGTCTCATAGATAAAACAGCCATTTTTCCGTTGATGGCATCTTATCTATATCACCTATATGGGTTCCATTCTTTTCCTCTTATCATTTTTTTCAGTTGTCTCAAATTATCCCATTATATGTTGTGAATTTATTAACAAGTAGCTATAGTTATTTTTATTACTTTCAGCCTTTAATATCTGTGCTATAGTTATTTAACAGCCTATTCTAATACAGAGTTGCAATTCTCTGCTCTTGTATGTCTATTATCTTATTCAAATTTTGTATATTTTGCTCTTTTGCTTCTGTTAGAGAGCTCGTTTCAACATTTCTTGTAATGAAAGTCTATAGATGAACTCCCTCAGCTTTTGTTTGCCTGAGAAAGCCTTTATTTCTCAGTCGTATCTGAATTTTAACTTTAATGGATAGAGAATTCTTGGTTGACCATTTTTATCTTTTAGTATTTTGAGTATGTCACTCCACTCTGACCTGGCCTGTAGAGTTTTGGCTGAGAAATTTGCTAATAGCCTAATAAGGCTTCCTTTGTAGGTTACTATTCTTTTTTCCCTAGCTGCCTTTAAATTTCTATATTTCTCATTGACTTCTGACAGTTTTCATATAGTATTTCTTGGGGAAGGTCTTCTTGTGTTAAAGTAATTAGAAGTTCTCTTAACTTCATGGACAAGTATACCCAGTTTCTTCCATTGGCTTAGGGAATTATCAGCTATTATTTATTTAAATAAACTCTCAACTCCCTTTTCCTTCTCTTTTCCTGCAGGAACTCTCATTACCCTAATGTTGCCCTTCCTAAAATGGTCCGATATCTCTCATAGGATTTCCTCATATCTTGATATTTTTTGTCTCTTTCCTATTCTACTGTGTAATTTCTAGATGTATATCTTTGAGCTTTCTAATTCTCTCTTTCATTTGGTCTGTTCTATTTCCATTGCTTTCTGAGGCATTCTTCATTTCATGAATTAGTATTTCAATTCCAGAACTTCTGTTCAGTTCTTTTTTAGAGTTTCCATCTCTTTAGTAAAGTACTCCTTCTGTTCATGAATTCTATTTCTGGGTCCATTGAAATAATTGCCTTTCTGGATTTTCTTGTATCTCCTTGAGTTGCTTCAATGACAGTATTTTGAGTTCCCTATCCATTACATCACAATATTCAATTATTTTAAGTTTAGTTTGTGGAGAATTTTCACTTTCTATATGGGGTACAGTGTTACCATGTTTCTTCATGGTGTTTGATGAGTTGTTTCTTTACAGGTGCATTTGAAGTAGTGAACATCTTTCTTATTTAGGTAGGTTTTTATTTGTTTTATTTTATTTTTTGCTTGATTCAAATGATTCAACAGACTATTAATTAGTCACAGTTTTGGTTTCAGTAGATGGCACTATGGCTCAAGGTTTTGATTTCTCTTACCTGGTCTGCTTCTGGTTGTATTTGAGAATTGCCCCTCTCCACCCACCACTGCCTCCGTCATAGGTATTTCTCAGTGCCTGTGTTTCTGCTTGTGTCCTCAGGGTCATTAGTACCTTGCTGTTGCTGGTGTTGCTGACATAGCCACCAGATGCATCTTGATGGTGGACATTTTTGCTATGTCTATGGTCTCTGGGTCTCAGGCTCTGCCACTTCAGGGGCAGGATAAAAGTAGAGGGGTAGGCAGGGTCACAGCTATTTCTGTACTGTGTTTGTCAGGTTCACAGGCACTGCCACTATGGGCACAAAGTGGTGGAGGCAGAGTCATGGGCACTTCTGTGGCTAGAAGGACCCACAGGCTGTACTCCCACTGCTTCCCAGTTCCTTATAGCCATGGGCTCTGCGGAGACAAGAATACTGGCGTTTGGTGTACCTATTTCCCTGATCCTACCTGGTACTCTGGGGCTACAGGCTTAGCTGCACCAACCAGGGGTCTATAGGATCACAGACACCACATTTACTCTTCTCACAGTTCCACCTCCTCGGTACCTTACAGTCTGCCCACCTTTAGATATACAGATGTGTGAAATTCTCTTGTGTCCTGTTGTGTTGGGAAGAAGTACCTTTGTTGAATTGTGAATATTTTGCTGGTTGTAGGTTGAAGATTAAAGGCAAAGGAACATCTCACCCTTTCATGATGCTGACATCACTCCTATTTCTACATCCTTTAAGATAATCTAAGGTTGAAAGCTTCCCTTGCAGCATTGTTTTACTAATTATTGTGACTTTGTGGAGAAAAACCTAGTATTATCACAGCATCAGGAATCATAGTGTACTGTGTATGTGATTGTGCTTGTAGATATGTCAGTTTTGTATGTATAAGTGTATTTTGTGGGGAATGAGCAGTTCTCAGGGCAGCGGTACCCAGACCACATACATCAAAATGTGACCCTTAAAATACAGATACTGGAATGTTAACCAACAGATGAAGATTTATACTCACAAGATTCAAAAAGTAATAAAGTACAAGGAACAGTGCATAAGCTATGTACTCCCTGTGTCTTGAAGTTTCAGCTGTAGCAGGGAGGCCACTCCATTCCTCAACATTCTCTACCATTTCTTACTGCACTCTCTTGCTCATTCCCTCACCACCACACTGGCAAAACTTTCAGTTTTGAATATTTGAAAAAAGAGCCTTCCTAAAGGTCTTTTCTCTGGCTCTTCCCCTGACAGGAAATATCTTCCCCCCGACTTCCAATATCTTCCCCCAACTTCCAATATCTTCAAGTATCCATCTTTCATTTCATCGTTTACAGGTCTTCTGAACTCCCAGTAAAAAAAAATAGCATCCCCAACCATGGTTTTTAATACATAGTTTCTCTTTCTTCAGAGCATAGTTCGACATGTGACATGATATATGATATTTACTTTCTTATATTCTTGTGCTATCATTATATGCTTTGTTTTATTTCCAGCACCCTATACTTTTACCTAGAAGATGGTCAATAGTCAACATGTATTCCTCTAATGCATGAAAGCACTTCTCACTAAAACTAAGAAATATATAATCTCTTGGGGGGGGAATCCGAGAGTTTTCTCCTCATTATAATCTATCTAGCATATCTACCTGAGCATTTTGTATCTTTTTCCCACTTGTATCTCTATCTTTTCTGTCTCTCTCTAAGAGAATTACTAGTCATAGATGTCATGAAAAGACTCTTAGAAGCAATAATTTGTACAAAATGTACATGATTTATTTCTTGGATGTAAAATACAAATAGCAACATTTCAACTGTTAGTAATACCCATTCCATTTGTGTAAAAACTAATCGTGTTATCTTTTCCATGCCTAGTAATCACCACCACCATATGGTTCCAGGCAACTATACACAAAATTCAGAATTTTTTCTTCATGGATTATCAAAGGAACCAGAGTTGCAGCCCCTCATATTTGGACTTTTCCTCTCCATGTACCTCATCACTGTGTTTGGAAACCTGCTCATCATCCTGGCTGCCAGTTCAGACTCTCACCTCCACACACCCATGTACTTTTTTCTCTCAAATCTCTCCTTTGTAGATATCTGTTTCACCTCAACAACAACCCTAAAGATGCTAATAAATATACACACCCGGAGCAAAGTTATATCCTATGAAGGCTGCATCAGCCAGATGTATTTTTACGTACTCTTTGCAGTGTTGGATGATTTTATTCTGAGTGTAATGGCTTATGATCGCTTCTTAGCCATCTGCCACCCCCTACACTACACAGTCATCATGAACCCCCGGCTCTGTGGACTGCTGGTTCTGGTGTCCTGGATCATCAGTGCCCTCCATTCCTTGTTAGAAAGCTTACTGGTGCTGCGACTGTCTTTCTGTATGGACTTGGAAATCCCTCACTTTTTCTGTGAAATCAAACAAATTGTTCAATCTTGCTTGTGACACTTTTCTTAATGATACAATTATGTATTTTACAGCCCTACTGATTGGTGGTGGCCCTCTGGCTGGTATCCTTTACTCTTACTCTAAGATCGTTTCATCTATACATGGAATGACATCAGCTGGGGGGAAGTATAAAGCACTTTCCACCTGTGCGTCTCACCTCTTGGTTGTCTCCCTATATTACTGTTCAAGTCTAGGAGTCTATCTCAGCTCTGCTCCTACCCACAGCTCCCACTTAAGTACAACAGCCTCAGTGATGTACACAGTGGTAACACCCATGCTGAATCCCTTTATCTATAGTCTCAGGAACAAAGACATAAAGAGGGCTCTGAAAAAAGTCATTCAGATGGCAGTTATAAAAAGGCAAGTCACATAAAAAAGAATGACATAATGCCATTTGCAGCAACATGGATGGAACTAGAGACTCTCATACTGAGTGCAATAAGTCAGAAAGAGAAAGACAAATACCATATGATATCATTTATAGTTGGAATCTAATATCCAGCACAAATGAACCTTTCCACAGAAAAGAAAATCATGGACTTGGAGAATAGACATGTGGCTGCCCAGGGGGAGAGGGAGGGAGTGGGAGGGATCAGGAGCTTGGGGTTAACCGATGTAAACTATTGCTCTTGGAATGGATGTACAATGAGATCCTGCTGTCTAGCATTGGGAACTATGTCTAGATAGCTACATCACAACACAACAATGGGAGGAAAAACTATGTATACATGTATGTGTAACTTGGTCCCCATGCTGTACAGTGGAGAAAAATTTTCAAATAAATAAATAAAAAGGCAAGTCATTCTGAGTCTAAAGAAGTGCCTTTGAAGCAGTCTCAACCCTCAGAAGCAGAAATTACTATTCTTTGATCAGATTTGTGGTGTTAAACTTGCTCTTTCTATTTATTTCCTGCAATTCCTCTTTATTTGACTTTAACCCTTTATACAACTTATATAACTTCCTTGTTAAAGCTTTCCACTCTTTCTGGTGTATAGGCAGGTTTCTCATTTGTTCATTCTCCTACTTTCACCAGTTTTTCCCAACTTTAGGGCAGAAATACTAAAAAATATATGTATATATATCCATTTATTTTATGAGGCAACATAGATTACTTAAGAATAATTACATCTGGAAGTTACCATTATGGCTCTGTGGTTAATGAATCCAACTGGGAACCGTGAGATTGCAAGTTCAATCCCTGGCCTCACTCAGTGGGTTAAGGATCCTGCATTGCTGTGAGCTGTGTAGGTCGAAGATGTGGCTCAGATCCCACATTGCTGTGACTCTGGCATAGGCCGGTGGCTACAGCTTCGATTAGACCCCTATCCAGGGAACCTCCATATGCTGTGGGAGTGACCCTAGAAAAGGCAAAAAGACAAAAAATATAATAATAATAATTTCTCCTCTGGAGTTTTCTGGTGTCTCATCAGGTTAAACATCTGGTGTTCTCTCTGCCGTGGCTCTGGTTACTGCTGTGGCATGTGTTCCATCCCTGGCCCAAGAACTTCCCCATGCTGCAGGCGTAGCCAAAGTATATAGACAACTTCTTCTTGCAGACTGTGGTTGCCAAGGGTAAGAGTGTTAGGAGAAGGATGGAATGAGGGGTTGGGGTTAGCAGATATAAGCTATTATATATGGAAAAGATAAAAACAAGGTCCCACTCTATTCTACAGAGAAAAATATTCAATGTCCTATGATAAACCATGATGGAAAGAAAATAATTTATCTTATTTTATTTTATTATTATTTTCCCACTGTACAGCAAGGGATCAAGTTATCCTTACACGTATACATTACATTTTTTCCCCACCCTTTGTTCTATTGCAACATGAGTATCTAGACATAGTTCCCAATGCTACTCAGCAGGATCTCCTTGTAAATCTATTCAAAGTTGTGTCTGATAAGCCCAAGTTCCCGATCCCTCCCACTCCCTCCCCCATCAGGCAGCCACAGGTCTTTTCTCCAAGTCCATGATTTTCTTTTCTGAGGAGATGTTCATTTGTGCTGGATATTAGATTCCATTTATGAGTGATATCATATGGTATTTGTCTTTGTCTTTCTGGCTCATTTCACTCAGTTGGAGAGTCTCTAGTTCTATCCATGTTGCTGCAAATGGCATTATGTCGTTCTTTTTTATGGCTGAGTAGTATTCCATTGTGTATATATACCACTTCTTCCGAATCCAATCATCTGTCGATGGACATTTGGGTTGTTTCCATGTCTTGGCTGTTTTGAATAGTGCTGCAATGAACATGCGGGTGCACATGTCTCTTTTAAGGAGAGTTTTGTCCGGATAGATGCCCAAGAGTGGGATTCTGGGGTCATATGGAAGTTCTATGTATAGTTTTCTAAGGTATCTCCAAACTGTTCTCCATAGTGGCTGTACCAGTTTACATTCCCACCAACAGTGCAGGAGGGTTCCCTGTTCTCCACAGCCCCTCCAGTACTTGTTATGTATGGACTTATCAATGATGGCCATTCTGACTGGTGTGAGGTGGTATCTCATGGTAGTTCTGATTTGCATTTCTCTTATGATCAGCGATGTTGAGCATTTTTTCATGTGTTTGCTGGCCATCTGTATATCTTCCTTGGAGAACAGTCTATTCAGGTCTTTTGCCCATTTTTACACTGGTTGATTGGATTTTTTGCTGTTGGGTTGTATAAGTTGCTTATATATTCTAGAGATTAAGCCCTTGTTGGTTGCATTATTTGACACTGTTTTCTCCCATTCTGAAAGTTGTCTTTTTGTTGTCTTTTGGGTTTCCTTTGCTGTGCAAAAGCTTTTCAGTTTGATTAGGTCCCATGGGTTTATGTTTGCTCTAATTTCTATTGCTTTGGGAGACTGACCTGAGAAAATATTCATGAGGTTGATGTCAGAGAGTGTTTTGCCTATGTTTTCTTCTAGGAGTTGGATGGTGTCCTGTGGTATATTTAAGTCTTTCAGCCATTTGGAGTTTATTTTTGTGCATGGTGTGTGGGTGTGTTCTAGTTTCATTGCTTTGTATGCAGCTGTCCAGGTTTCCCAGCAATGCTTGCTGAAGAGACTTTCTTTTTCCCATTTTATGTTCTTGCCTCCCTTGTCAAAGATTCATTGACCATAGGTGTCAGGGTTTATGTACGGATTCTCTATTCTGTTCCATTGGTCTGTCTGTCTGTTTTGATACCAGTATCACACTGTTTTGATGACTGTGGCTTTGTAGTATTTCTTGAAGTCTGGGAGAGTTCTGCCTCCTGCTTGGTTTTTATTTCTCAGGATTGCTTTGGCGATTCTGGGTCTTTTGTGGTTCCATATAAATGTTTGGATTGCTTTGTTCTAGTTCTGTGAAAAATGTCCTGGGTAATTTGATAGGGATTGCATTGAATATGTAGATTGCTTTGTGTAGTATGGCCATTAGAATATGTTAAAAGAATGTATATAAATGTATAGCTGAATCACCTTTCTGTTCACTAGAAATAAACACAGCAGAAATCTACTGCATTTCAATAAAAAATGAATTAAATAAAATTAAAGAATAATTTCTTCTCAGACATGTATTTTCCCAAATATACTTTTCTCTAGGTTTCCTCAGAGAATAGTCATGACCTGTTCAAACTTACATTGAAAAAAGAACACGTGACCACTAAGCTCCTGTAAATTCATTTCAGTGAAAATATGAAACCAAAATTTTCACTTTGGGTCAGTAATTCTTTTCTGTTTCATAACTTCCATGCTCTTACTGAAAACATACATTTTACATTCAACTGGTATCTTGATTTTATTATCTTATTCTACTCAGGGTCCACAATGCCTACACAATCAGTAGCAAAAAATAGTTTTCAAATATACATCTTCCAGTGGAATCTACATGAAAACTCATATCTGAATAAAAGGATTGTCCTAATATTATCTTTGTGTCAGAGATGACCTTAACATGAAGAAAAAAAATTTAAATCATATATTTTATTACTTTGAAAATATTTCTTTTTCATGCTATATCTCTCTTCATAAAAGTGTGGAATATTGGTGCCAACCAAAGATGGCTTTACTACTTAATTGGGAGGGTTGGTTGGTGCATTTTTGTTCTATTGCATAAGTATCTTCCTGTATTTGCTTGAAAATGTCTAGTGAAACCTATAAATATGACTCTATTGGTCTATAAAATAATTCTCCTTTTCTAAATGTTTTCATAACCACCAAAGGGACAGTGAATAAGCAATATCAATGTCATCCGTTATATATCTCCCTTATGTTCAGGAATCTTTCAATCATTATGATGAAAAACTGACCCACAAGATGCTGTGGAGAAAATTAAAAGCTTCAACAATGTTGAAGGGATTGTAAATTGGCACAGCCACCATGGAAGATAGTAGGGAGGTTTCTTTAAAAACCGAAAATAAAAACTGAAAATAGAGTTACCACATGATCCAGCAATCCACTCCTGTGCATATATCTGGATAAAAACATAATTCAAAAAAAGATGCATACATCCCAATGTTCATAGCAACAATAATTACACTAATCAAGATAGGGAAGCAAGCTAATTGTCCATCCACAGAGGAATGGATAAAGAAACTGTGGTACATATACACAATAGAATATTACTAAACCATTAAAAAGAATGAAATAATACCATTTGCAGTATCATGGATGGATTTAGAGATTATCAAACTAAGTGAAGTCCGATAAAGACAAATATCATATCATCACTTACATGTGGAATCTAAAATATGATTTTTAAAATGAACTCATTTACAAAACAGAAACAGACTCTCAGACATAGAAGACAAACTCTGGTTACCAAAGGGGAAAAGGGGACTGGGGGGAGAGAGATAAATTATAAGTTTGGGATTAGCAGGTACAAACTGTTATAAGATAAGAGATAAAAAACAAAGTCCTACTGTATAGCACAGGAACTATATTCAATATATTGGTATAATCTGTACTGGAATACCTTCTTATAATGTATACTGGAATATTATATATATATATATATGTGTGTGTGTGTGTGTATACAAAAATCACACACACACAAATCACTTTGCTGTATACCAGAAATGAACACAAAAGTGTAAATCAATTACACTTCAATTTTTTAAAAAAAAATGACTCACAAGAAAGATTGAATTCCCACCTAGATATGTGATTCAGGGTCACTATTTTTTCTTCACACACATGCAATGTCCTTACAACCCCTTCAAGTTCCCTGGAACAAACCTCAGTAGAGCCACATGATAGTAGTTACTGAAATAATCTTGAAAAACAGAAAGATCTCGAATTGTATCTCCAATATCAGAACACTTGCTAAAAAAAATTTTAAGTAACAGATTATTACAATTGGCTGTTAATTATTGTGTCACTTAGCTAAGCTGCAAACAAGTGGTCCTAAATTAAATGGTTGAATATAATGCCTTTATTATTGACTTAGATTATACGGTAGGGAGTTATTCTGATCTCTGCTTGAACATTCATGAGTCTTTAGTCAGCCATGACTCTCCACATTGTGTCTGTAGCTTACTCATGATGTTGTATGAGACTACGGTTCCTTTCTGCCTTGAACCAATTTGTGTCAGTTTACTCATATGTGTAGGTTAATCTTATGGTTTAGGAAAAAATAAACTTATTGAATGTGAATTGCCTCGATTTAATGCCACTGGTATTATAGTCCACATATGACATATTGCTTTCTATCCAATTAGAAGACATATCTCCCATCCCTATAAACTGTGATGCAATAGAGCCTACCTTGAGTCTTAAATTATGACATCTTAGTTAATTTATTGTAGCATAACAATATGCAAAAATTGCACATGTTAATATACTAAATTTGCTGATGAAACCTTCCAAAATTAAGTATACATATTGCTTATTTTCATTGACATATAATTCAAGAAAATGCACAAGAGTTTTAATTAACTGGCTTTATTATATAAAAGGATACCTCATTTTGCTATGGTTCACTCTATCTTGCTTCACAGATACTGCTTTTTTTAACAAATTGGAGATTTGTGGCAATCACTCATTTCAGTTTTGTTAGTGCTATCTTTCCAATAGCACTTGCTGATTTTGTGTCTCTGTGTCACATTTAGGTAACTCTCACAATATTTCAAATGATTTCATTATTATTATGATGTTATGGTTATCTGTGATTAGTGATCTTCAATGTTATTACTGCAACAGTTTGATGTATCCATGAACTACACCCATGTAATACAGTGAATAAATGTGGGTTCTGACTGCCCAAGAAAACATGTATTTCCTGATCTCTCTCCCTCTCCTTCTAACTTTCTATTCCCTGAGACACAAGATAATGAAATTAGACCAGTTAATAACACTACAGTGGCCTCTAGATGTTCAGGTGAAAGAAATCCTCATGTCTCTCAGTTTAAATCAAAAGATAGAAATTAATAAGCTTAATGAGGAAGGCATGTCAAAAGCCAAGACAGGCAAAAATTTAGTCTTCCTGCACCAAATATGCAGCGTATTTATTTAAAGGAAAATTTCTTGAAGGAAATTGTAAGTGCTAGCTACAGCAATCAGAAAAGAAAAAGAAATAAAAGGAATACAGGGGTTTTTTTTTTAAGTAAAATTCATACAGTATTTTTCATGTAAAAACATCCAGTTTTATATTCCTATTTTGGGTCAGTGGGTTTAAGAACCCAACTAATATCCATGAGGATGCAGGTTCGATCCTCAGGTTTCCCTCAATGGGTTAAGGATCTGGCATTGCCACAGCTTGTGGCATAGGTCACAGATGTGGTTCAGATCCTGCATTGCTGTGGCTCTGGCGAAGGGTGGAAGCTGCAGCTCCAATTCAACTCCTACCCCAGAAAGTTCCATATGCCACAGGTGTGACCCTAAAAGGAAAAACAAATCTATTTTCAGCAAAAAATAATTTGGTTGTTTTTCAGATGCATTGTTGATTTTGTAAGCCAAAGATGCCAATGTCCAAGCATCTTAAAAACCATAGGAAATGTCTTTCTCAGACAAATACTGTATGATATCACTTATAACAGGAATCTAATATACAGCACAAATGAACCTTTCCACAGAAAAGAAAATCATAGACTTGGAGAATAGATGTGTGGCTGCCCAGAGGGAGAGGGAGGGAGTGGGAGGGATCAGGAGCTTGGGGTTAGCAGATGTAAACTATTGCTCTTGGAATGGATGTACAATGAGATCCTGCTGTGTAGCATTGAGAACTATCTCTAGATAGTTACATCACAACACAACAATGGGAGGAAAAACTATGTATACATGTATGTGTAACTTGGTCCCCATGCTGTACAGCAGAAATAAGTAAATAAATAAATAAAAGAAAAAAGAAAATGCAAAACAACCCAGTAGCAAATTATTAGAATAAATGAGAAAATTAAAAAAAAGAAATGTCTTTCTCATCCAAAATTATAAATGCTCTCATCATGGTCTTAATGATATTTTGGGAGCATTGCCTTGCTTCAGAAATACATTAAAACAGATGAAAGTCAAAAGATTTCTTGGTACAATGAAACAGTAAACAGTGCTCGATTTACTGCTAGATTTTTTTTTGTCTTTTTAGAGCCATGCCCATGGCATATGGAGGTTCCCAGGCTAAGGGGTTGAATCAGAGCTGTAGCTGCTGGCCTACAGCACAGCCACAGGAATGTGGGATCCAAGCTGCATCTGCAACCTACACCACAGCTCACAGCAATGCCAGATTCTTAACCCACTGAGCAAGGCCAGGGATCGAACCCATGTCCTCATGGATCATGGTCAGGTTTATTAACTACTGATCCATAATGGGAACTAAAAAAAAAAAAAACCTAGATTTTAAGGCACCCTGGTATCTATGAAATTTTTTTTATTTTACATTACGTATTTCTGAATCCATTCTTCTGTGTGTATGTTGTTTTATTCTTTGGTTTATAGATTTTGTGCAATATCTGGTACTAATGGGTCATCATCTGGACTAGGGTCACAAAGTAGAGAACACACAGACAATGAAACTTTTGATACAGCCAGGGGCTGGTGACCTCTGTGACCTCAGGATATTAAGCAAATGCTTCCATTACTCTTTGTGTTGGGATGGTAAATTTTTGTTGTGAAGGCAATCTTTGATGGTTTAAAAGAATAGTCTGTCGGTGGATGTACAGTGAAGAAAGGACTCTGCCTTGATATGTGCTATCAGGAGGCGCCATAATAGTTTCTTACCTGTAGAACAAGTCATTTCCAGTGGAGGAATGAACAGGTGGGTCACTTTGTAGATCACTTAATTACTTCTGAATCCACTTCAGCGCCATGGGTCAGGGAGGACATCAGGGACACTGGCCAACACAGGGGCAGCTGCAGAACTCAGGAGCATGGGATCATCACAGGTTCAGCTCATCAGCTACCAGGCTGGCTCAGCCTGTTGGGTCCCTGGCTTCCTGCCCTCTCACTGGCTCAAGGCATCAGTGCTTGTTTTTAAGGAAAAATACTGTATGTGTTGCCTAAGATGTCAGTTTTAAAGACCTGTATTCAGATTTCATTCTCTTTAGGTCACTTTATAATTCATATTTTTCACTCTAAAGACTAAATATATTCTATTCACATGTGTGTCAACTTATTAATTTTTCCCATAAACAATATTGAAAAACCCCAATAGCTAAGGATGAAATGAATTAATTCTCTCCCTTGACTTAGGGTATTTTGTAGATTGGCTACAGATTTCTTAAACCTGAAATGATCTTTACACTGTAATTCTCATTATACTTATTATGGAGAAGCACTTGTTTTGAATTTGTTATGCTTAACTTTATTACATGTGAATTATTTGCACTGCTAAGTAGAAAGAAGTGACATGGAAACAACCCCAATATCCACTGACAGATGATTGGATAGGAAGATGTGGTATATATACACAATGGAATATTATTCAGCCATAAAAGAGAACAAAACAATGCCATGTGCAGCAACATGGATGGAACTGTAGACTCTCAGAAAGAGAAAGACAAATAACATATGATATCACTTATATCTGGAATCTAATATACGGCACAAAGGAAACTTTCCACAGAAAAGGAAACAATGGCCTTGGAGAATAGTCTTGTAGTTGCTAAGGGGGAGGGGGAGGGAGTGTGGTGGAATGGGAGCTTGGGGTTGATGGATGCAAACTATTGCCTTTGGAATGGATTAGCCATGAGATCCTGCTGTGTAGCACTGGGATCTCTGTCTAGTCACTTATGATGGAGCATGATAATGTGAGAAAAAAAGAATGTGTACATGTATGTGTAACTGGGTCACCATGCTGTAGAGCAGAAAAAAAGTTGTATTGGGGAAATAATTTAAAAAATAAAAGAAATACCAAAAAAATTAAAAAAAGCAAAGTTGGAAGTCTCCCATGTATTTATTTCAAACCACATTACAAAGCTATAGTAATCAAAGTAGCATGGTATTGGTGTAAAGACGGAATATAGAAAAAGGGAACAGAATAAGCACCCATATATTAACCCAAGCATATGTGGTCCAATGATATCCAAGAAGAGCCTCAGTCTGGGGAGTTCTCATGTGGGTTCAGTGGGTTAAGGATCTGGCATTTTCACTGGAGTGGCTTGGGTCACTGCTGTAGTGTGGATTTGATCCCTGGCCCTGGAATTCTGCATGCCACAGGAACAGCAAAAATAAATTGTTTTGAATCACTCAATTTGAAAAGAACAGTCTATTCAACAACTTGTGTTGGAGTAACAGGGTGTGGAGCCCCTACATTACAACATGCACAAAAATTAACTGCAAATTGACCACTTAACCACAAGACCTAAAACTATAAAACCCAAAGAAGAAAACAGAGAAAAAGAGTCTTTGTGTTATTCTTTGCAATAATTTCTTGGATATTGAGAAATGCAACTCAAAACTACAAAGAGATATTACATCACACAACCTTGGCAAGGATATAAAGAATTGGAACACATGTGAACTGTTGACAGGAGTGTAAAAGGTGCAGCCACTATAGAAAACAATATGAAAAATTCTCAAAATATTAAAAATAGAGATTACTATGTGATCCATAAATCCCAATTCTGGATATGTATCCAAAATAATTAAATGCAAGGTTTTGAAAAGGTTTCTGTACACCTTTATTCATGGTAAGCATTATTCACAATAGTCAAGAGGTGGCAGTAATTCAGGTATCTAATGGTGGACGAATGGATATACAAAATATGATATAAAAATGCAATGGCATATTATTCTGCTTTAAAAAGGAAGGAAATTCCTGTCATATGCTACAACATGGATGAACGTTGAGAATATTATCCTAAGTGAAATAAGCCAGTTAGAAAAGGGCAAATGCTGAATGATTCCACTTATATGTGATATCTAAAACAGTCAAATTCATAGAAACAGAAAGTAGAATGGTGGTTTCCAGGGACTGGGGAAAAGCGGTTATGGACAGTTGTTGTTTATTCAGTATAGAGTTTCAGTTTTGCAAGATGAAAACTATGAGGATCCACTGTCCAACAAGAAATATATATATATATATATATATATATACACACTTATTTTAAAGTTGTTTTTAAAAAAGATAAAACTACAAAAGGGAATGTTACTCCTTTTTATTCAGGGCCACATCTGCAGCATATGGAATTTCCCAGGCTAGGGGTCAAATCAGAGCCACAGCTGCTGACCTACACCACAGCCACAGAAACACCAGATCCAAGCTGTGTCTGTGACCTACACCATAGCTCATAGCAATGCCAGAACCTTAACCGCTGAGCAAGGCCGGGGATTGAAATCACATCCTCATGGATACTCGTTGGGTTCATTTCCACTGAGCCACAACAGGAACTCTGAAATGTTACTCAGTTGTACTTTATTAAGATGAAGGATTTCTTCGACTCATCAAAAGCCACCACTGAGAGAGTAAGAATGAGGATGTAGTTTCAATGCCAATATCCAAAATAGAACACCAAAAGACACAAATAACTCTTGTGAACAGAAAATAAATACAACCAAAGGGAAAGTTGAGAAAAGCCTTTCTTCACAAAGGAGGATATACAACAGATGAGTATATGTTTTAAGAAAGATGTGAAACATCATTAGGTCATCAGGGGAAAAGGGAAAATGTAAACCGCAAGGAAAGCTCTAAATGCAATGTAGTTTCTTGTATTTGATTCTGAAAGAGGAAATAAAATCAGTGGGGGGAAATGGTGAAATCCAAATTAGGTCTGCAGTTTACTTAGGGGTAACATATTTCCCATGGTTTTTATCAATGTTCATTTATTTTTTGCTTTTGAGGGCTGTGCCCATGGCATATGGAAGTTCCCAGGCTAGGGGTCAAATTGGAGCTACAGTTGCCAGCCTACACCACAGCCACAGCAATGTGGGATCCAAGCCACATCTTTGACCTACACCACAGCTCAGAGCAATGCCAGATCCTTAACCCACTGAGGTAGGCCAGCATCCTCATGGATCCTAGCTGAGTTTGTTAACTACTGAGCCATGAAGGGAACTCACCAGTGTTAATTTATTATTGACAAAATTATTATAGTTATGTAAGAAGTTACACACACACACAAAAAAGAAACCTGAGTGAAAGACATATGGGAATTATTTATGCCCTCTTTGCAAATGTTCCATACATATAAAATTATTCCAAAATTATGATTATTTGAAATTTTTAACAAAATGAGAAGCTACCACACACCCACTACACACCCAAAAGGATAGATACAATTTTAAAGATGGAATGTAGTAATCATTAAAGAAAATGTGGGAAACTAGTACTCACATATTGATGATAGAAATAAACACTTGTAGGACCTCTTTAGAAAAATGTGTAGTGAATTTACCAATATTGAACCCACCCTCTCATCAGTCAATTTCAATATTTTTAATTGGAGTAGACTTGCTTTACAACATTGTGTTAGTTTCAGGTACGCATCACAGAGATTCAGTCATACATATACATATATTAATTCTCTTTCACCTTGATCTCCCATATAGGTCATTACAGAATAGTGAGTAGTGTTCCCTGTTCTATACAGTAAGTCCTTGTTGGTTATCTATTTTATACACAGTAGTGTGTATATATTAATTCCCAACTCCTGGTTTAGCCTTTCCCCACATTTCCCCTTTGGTAACCATAAATTTGGTTTTAAAACCTGTCCGTCTGTTTTGGTATTGTAAACAAGTTTGTTTGTCCCATTTTTATTAAATTCCACATATATGTGATGTCGCATATTTATCTTTCTCTGCCTCATCAGTTTTACTCTTATAAACCAAAAAGAATTGAGGGCGTAAGTGCACAAAAATGATAAATGAGTGGTCATGGCAGCTTGATCTATGAAAATAAAAAGTAAAACTAGAAAAAATCTTAATGACCATGGACAAGATGAATACATAAATTGTATTGTTTTCATGGAAGGTTACACTGCAAAAAGGGGGGCAAACAATAGTACGTGTTAACACATGGGTAAATCTCACAAACATAACACTTAATAAAAGAAACCAGACACAAGAAACACATTACATTCAATTGTAATAGGTTAAACAAACAGGCACATTCTCTGGACTTAGAAATGAAAAACATGGTGAGCTTTGTGGAAAAAAAAGGACAGAATATGCATTAAAAGGAGGAATAAGGGAGTTCCCATCATGGCACAGGGGAAACACATCTGACTAGGAACCATGAAGCTGTGGGTTCAATCCCTGGCCTCACTCAGTGGGCTAAGGATCTGATGTTGCCGTGAGCTGTGGTGTAGGTTGTAGGTTGCAGGACACAGCTAGGATTCTGCATTGCTGTGGCTGTGGGGTAGGCCAGCAGCTGTAGCTCCAGTTGGACCCCTAGCCTGGGAACTTCCAAATGCTATGGGTGCAGCCCTAAAAAGCAAAAAAAAAAAATTAATTAAAAAAATAAAAAGAGGAATAGGAAGGGCTTCTTGGATAGTGTCCATATTCTTTTCCTGAAAGAATTTTGATTATGTATGTTTATGATGTGATAACTTGTTAACTTGATACTTATAACACCTACACATTTAAAAATGTAGGATATATTTAAATTAAAGTTTATTTTTATTTGTTTATTACATTATTTTTACATGTACAATATTATATTTCCACTTCTGTATATACTACAATGTGATGACCATTTGTTCTCCACACATTACCACACAGCTGACTCCGTTTACATACTGCACCCCACCTACTCCCCTTGGGAATCATTACTTTATTGTATGTATCTATGTGTTTATGATGGTATTAAACTTTATTTCAATAATTAAAAAAATAAATAAATGAAATAGGCAAATCTTAGAAACCATGATTCATTACAATCAATACAAAACAATATAGAAAATTTGCAGCACTATAACTTTCTCCAAACTTATTGAGATATTTTTTAATTTCATGTATAAGTGAGGTCATGAAACACTTATCTTTCTGTGTCTGGAATATTTCACTGAGAATAGTGTCCTCCAGATTCATCCATGTTGTCAAAATTGACAAAATTTACTTCTTGAGGCTGAATAATATCCCACTGTGTACCACTGTGTGTATGAGTGTGTATGCATAACCTCTGAACAACATGGGTTCAAAGGCACTGAGCTCACAGAATCAAAAAAATGAAAAATGAGAAAATGAGAAGGCAAAGGAACTGTCAATTAATAGAGCAAGAGAAAAGCCCTCTTGAAGAAAAATATAGAACACAAATAAGAAATCTGCCAGATAAAGCATTCAAAACATTGGTAATAAAAATGTTAACTGGGGGGAAGAATCAAGATGATGGAGTAGTAGGACATGGAGCTCACCTCTTCCTACAAACACAGTAAGAATATATCTACATATTACAACATTGCAAATCAGCTATACAATAAAACTTTTAAAAATGAAGAAAAAAACATATGTCTACAAATGGGACAATTCTCACAGAATACCTACTGAACACTAGCAAAAGACTTCAAACACCTCAAAGGATAAGAAATAGTTCCATGTAACCAGGAAGGATGGTAGGAAGAAGAGGAAGGGGGGAGTGGGATGCATATCTGGGAGGTAGCTGAAGGAGATAATCTCATGCACCCTGGGAAGCCCTTTCTCTGATGGGGAAAACAGCTGGGACAGGAAAACAGCTGTGGAGGCTCAGAGGAAATAACAACAATTTGTTTGTGGCAGGCAGGACAGAGTAAGACCTGCACAGATGGCCCATGCCACTAACTTGCACACACAAGCCTAAGATGCATGACCACTGGTACAGGCAGGGCCTGGGTGTTGGAATATGGGGTCAAGAAAACAAACCTGGTGAGGGGGGATTTACCATCATGGCTCAGTGGTAAGGAACCCAACTAGTATCCATGAGGATGCAGCTCAATCCCTGGCCTTGCTTAGTGGGTTAGGGATCTGGCGTTTCCATGAGCTGTGGTGTAGGTTACAGATTTGGCTCAGATCTTGCATGGCTGTGGCTGTAGCATAGGCCAGAATCTACAGATCTGATCTGACTCCTAGCCTGGTAACCTCCACATGGCCATGGGTGCAGCCATAAAAAAAAAAAAAAGCTGGTGATAGGACTTCTGTTGGCTGCATGGAGACAGCCTGGAGGAGCAGGAGTGTGGAAAACTGCAACTAGGAATGTTTGCAGAAGTCTGGGCTGCCATGTAAACAAAGCACCATTGCTAACTGGCATGCAAAGAGTGTGACCACCATTGGATCCTCTTTTCCCATGCTCCTGCCCTGCCACCAAGGTATCTAGAAAAGGCTCCGGCCTGGGTGAGCATGTGCACCCCCAGGTGCTGCCCAGTTGCCTCCCACAATCTCTGGCTGCTGCCACTTACATACTCCCACCTGGGTGGGCTGAAGCATGCACCCTAGATGCCACTTTGCTCCCTCTCACCTGGGCAAGATAGCTTCAGTTATATCAGAAGCAGACACTGCTGTTAGGTTGCCCATGCACAGAGGTGGGAAGGAAATCACACCTGAGTCTCAAGGACCAAGTGACTTGGGAAGAAGTGTTGAAATCTCTCCTTGTGGATAGGTGAACTATGGATTTTTACTTTCCCTGCTGTCTCAGTAAATTCAGTGCCTGTGGCGTATCCAAATGGCCAGTGAGTGCTCCCACAGCTGGGACAGGTCTGGCATTAGCAGCTGTGGGTTTCATGGGCATGTACACACGGAGGCTGGGCCAGGCAAGTGTCTGAGATGCCACCATCATTCCCACAGTGGGCCCAGGTCCATGAATACTAAAGTTCTGTGACCTGACCTCAGTGGATCTGTGCTGGTGGCCTGGTGAAAACGCCTGAGAGACACGAGGGCTCGTTGTCAGCATAGACATGGTTGAGGTGGGGCCAGTGGCAGTGACAGCAGTGTATTTTATGAGTTCACATAACAAGTGAAAGTTGAGAAAAGAGAGCACATTCACAGCTCCAGTGAAGGAAGAGTCAGTAGCTCCTCTCCCAGGAGGAGCACTCAAATACCACCTACTTATACCACCAATCATGAATGCACCTCAGAAACATCATTTCTGAGGGTTTCTACACTCACAATTAGGGAGAAGATGCTGCCCCTCACAGGCTGTGACAACCATTGGAGCATAGAGGAGCCCCACTTAACATCCAGTGCAGGCTCTGTTCACAAAACCTCAGTCACATGTTGTATCAAGGGGATAATGTCCAGCATACACTGAGGAAAGAGATGGTAGGAATCCATGCTAAAAACAGCCCTCATGGCAAAAAATATAAAACACACGCTGGCTACACACTGACGTTCCACATAAAAATAGCCCTCTAAAACAATCTGATGGCTTGGTATTGGGAGAAGGAACTCCCAGAGCCCTTAGTGTTGAAAGCTGGTGGGACTTGAGTGTACGACATCCACAGAGCTGGGGAAAGCAGAGATTTCACTCTTGGAGAACACACACAAGATTTCATGAGACACACCACAAAGCAGTAACTCAATAGGAGCCTAGGCTAGACCTTCTCACAGGTCTAGGAGGATCTCCTGGGGAGGAGGTTCAGTTGCAGTTCACTGCAAGAACAAGAACACTGGTGCCAGAGGGCTCCAGGGACTGTTGATGAACATGAGTTCTCTCAGATGTCTCTGTTATGGCAAGTAAATCTGGCCACATCCTAGAGACAGCAGACTCCAGTGCTGGAACACTTCAGGCCAAACAACCAGCAAGATAGAAACACAGCCCCGTAAATCAGCATAATGGCTGTTCAAAGTTGACCTGAACTCACATCCACTTCTAAACACACCCCTTGAAATGACCCAGCTCCACCCACAAGTGGGCAGGAACCAGTCCCTCCAAATAGCAAGGCTAAACAAGCCTCTGGAAAAATCTCATCTACCAAAAGGCAGACACCAGAAATGAGAGGAACTATGACTCTGCAGCCTTTGGAAAGGAGGTCACAAACAGAGAAACTTAGACAAAGCGAGATAGCAGAGAAATATGTTTCACACAAAGGAACAGAATTTTTTAAAAACCCACAAAAACAACTAAATGAAGAGGAAATAGGCAACCTACCGGAAAAACAATTCACAGTAATGATATAGTAAGTAAGGATGACCCAAGAATTGAAAAAAGAATGCATGCACAAACCAAGAAGTTACAAGAAATGTTTAGCAAAGAGCAAGATTTAAAGAAAAAACACATATGAACAATGCAATAAGTGGAAGGAAAAGTACACTAGAAGAAGCTAATAGCAGAAAACTGAAAGGGAAAAATGAATAAGTGAACTGGAAGACAGAGCAGTGGAAATAAATGCTATGGAAAATAGTACAAAAAATTAAAATAAAATAAATGAGGACAGTCAAAGGGGCCTCTGGGACAACATTAAACATGACAACATTCACATTAGAGGAGGACACTGAAGGATTAGACAGATAGAAAGACTCTGAGGAAATATTTGAAGACATCCTAACTGAAAACTTCTGTGACATGGGAAAAGAAACATTCACTCAAGTCCAGGAACTGCAAAGTCTCACACAGGATAAATCCCAAGAAGAACATGACAAGACACATATTAATCAAACTGACAAAATTAAAGAGAATCAAAGAGCATTCATTCTAAGATAAGGAACAAAGCAAGGATGTCCACTCTCATCACTTTTATTCAACATAGTTTCAGAAGTCCCAGACATGGTAGTCAGAGAAGAAAAAGAAATAAAAAGAATCCAAATTGAAAAGAAGAAGTAAAAGTCAATGTTTGCACATGACATTTTACTATACATAGAAAATGCTAAAGAAGTGCCCAGAAAACTACTACATCTCATCAATGAATTCAGCAATGTTTCAGGATATCAAATTAATACACAGAAATCTCTTGCCCTCCTATATACTAAAAACAAAAGATCTAAAAGAAATTACATCAACAATCCCATTTACTCTCACATCAAAAATAATATGTTTAGGGGTCTCTTCTTCTCCTTCCCAGCTGTGCTGGGAGCTGTTTGCTTCCCTGTTATGAAGACTTTGCTTGCTTGCTCCCTGTGTGTTCATAGTGTTCATTCTTCGGCTCCCTGAACAAGAACCCGGATTCTGGTAACATCTTCCAGTGTCATATTTTGGGGTCTCGTCCAGGATCCAGATCCAATACACCAGCATGCACAAGGTAAGCAGCAGTCAACTTGTGCTTTTGCTTTCTGCTTTATTCAGTTTCATTTGCCTCTGAAAGGAGGGTAAATGCGTGAATGAGTGTGCAAGCCTGAGATGTGTCCTGGACACAAAGCAAAAGTGGAGTCCCCATCCGCAGTTCTGTTTAAGCTCCTGAGGGACCTCATAGGGCTAAAAGCAGCCCTCCTGAGTCCAATTGAGCTAGGAGTCTGGTCATGGTTTTATACCATCCTGCCATATGCCAAAAAGCACCAAATGGAGTGTTCCAAGAGAGAGAGAGAGCCAGAGACGGATGAAGCAAGTCATGAGGCAAACTTTCCTTCCCATTCCCCCACCCTGAAATCTCCTCTCTATTTACTCCAGCCTTTGAAAAGCATTTGTGAAATTACAGGTCACCATATTTCTGAAGGTTAGCAATTTTTGAAGTGCATGTGAGAAACAAAAATGTTGTTTTTGTGAGTTCTTGAAGGGTGAGTTAAGAGTAACCATCTCTGACCCCTTACAAGACTCTTGACTCCACCTTCACTGCTTCCTACAGCATGTTAGAGCCAGCATTTCACAGTAAATTATGTTAGTTGAGTGCTGGGGTCCAATTTTTTATGGAAATCCATCTTTTATTGGGGTCCCTAAGAGGACAAGATGCAAGGAGACCTCTTGCACTGTGGGGGAAAAAAACAACATAAAAGGCTTTATGGCCAAAAGTCCTCATAATCCAGTTCTGTAAGCTTGGGGATTTTCCCTGGGCATGGTCAGTCTTGCTTTTTGCTATTTACTTTCACCCTGGTTGGAGAAACTGACAATGGATTCATCCAATATACCTATTAACTCTAGCTTAGGAACTTTCCTAACATTAATAGAGGGCACGTCACAGTGAGCGTCTTAGGATTCCAAACCTTGGGACACCTGCATGTCTGGGTTAATTCACCTCTGTCCAGAGAAAGGTAATGGACAGACACTATGGGAGAAAAGGCTAAACTGGTAAGGGAGTGGTTAATTCCAGTTAAGCTAAGGTTGGATGGGACATTTTACCACTAATGTCTACTTGCTCCTTACAAGAGAGGGGATGCCCTCACATAACTGAGAAAGGACAATAGGTTCTGGACACGGGTCTTTTCTATTTTTCAAATGGGAGCCACACCCTCAAGCCTGACTTAAGGCTCAACAGCAACTCCTCTGACATGTGCCTTGAAAAATGGGAAAATTTGACCCTCAGACTCCGAGAAAGAAATGTTTAATTTTCTTATGCATGAAAGCCTGGCCTCCATATAACCTGTCAGATGGAGAGCGATGGCCATCTGAGGGCTTTCTGGGGCTTATAAAACTATTCTCCAATTAGACCTATTTTGTAGATGAGAAGAGGTGCTTTATATTCAGATCTTCTTTAGGATGAGGGAAGACACTAAGCTGAGGAAGGCTTGTGGATTTCCCCAGTGCATTATACCAAATCCCTCAGGGCCAAGGTGCCCACCGAGTCCTGGCTAAATTGGGTCAGACCCTCCCAAAGTTAATCGGCCTTCTACAATACTACTCAAGGCTCCTCTTCTCCCCTTCCAGTGCCAAAGTTATATACCTCTTTACTCCCTTTGCAAGAGGTAGTAAATGGACAGTGGGGACCAATGTAGGTCCATGTGCCTTTTTCTCTTCAGGATTTAAGGCAGATAAGGACAGATGTGGGAACATTTCCTGATGATCCAGATAGATACATCAAGGTCTTTCAGGGTCTCACGCAGTCCTTCGAGTTAGCCTGGAAGGACATCATGTTATTACTAAACCAGACATTGACTCTAAGTAAAAAAATAAATAAATAAGGTCTTAGGAAATGCTCATGGCTGGGGAGATGAGTGGTATGCTGTAAACGCCAGAGGCAGATCAGAAAAGGAATGAACCAATTCCCCACGGGGTGTCAGGCAGTTCCTATGAGTGATCCTAATTGGTCTGCTGATGAAAAGGATAAAGACAATTGTCATAGGATTCATTTTATTACTTGTATAGTTGAGGGACTAAAAACTGCATGAGTAAAGCCCATTAACTACTCCAAACTATTGGAGGTTTGTCAAGGGGAACAAGAGCGTTCATCAGCTTTCTTAGAAAGTCTCAGAGAAGCAGTGAGAAAGCATACAGCAATGGACCCAGAATCAATGGAGGGCCAAATAATTCTTAAAGACAAATTTATAACTCAATCAGCACCAGATATATGGAGAAAGCTCCAAAAATTGGCTTTTGGCCCTGATCAGGACCTGGAGCACCTCCTTAGAGTAGCAACTCAAGTGTATTATAATAGGGGCCAGGAAGAATGAAAGGGAAGAAAAAGAGGAGAAACAGAGAAAAGTTTGAGGCTCTAGTTATAGCACTACCGGGAATCAACCTGGGAGCTTCCAAGGCGAGAGGATTATGGAAGAGACCTAAGCCCAGAGTCTGTTTCCTCTGTGGAACAGAGGGACAATTTAAATGAGAATGCCCCAAGACTCAGACCCCAGCATGTAGGCCTTGTCTCATATGTTGGGGAGATCATTGGAAAAGGGGACTGCCCCTGAAGACGAAGGTCTCTGGAGTTGATCCCTCAGGCCCAGGATCAAGACTGACAGGACCCGCAGCTTTCCACATTGGCTCCTGCCCTTATCACCACTCCAGAGCCCCAGGTGGCTCTAAATGTAGGAGGACAGACTATTGACTTCCTCCTGGATACAGGAGCTGCCTTTTTGTCCCTCCTCTCCAAACCTGGGGCCCATCAAATAAATCTGCCACTATTCATGTTATTTCTGGCAAGCCAGTTATAAATTCTTTACATGACCTTTGAGTTGTGACTGGGAGTCCATTTTCTTCTCTCATGCCTTTCTGATTATTCCAGAGAGTCGAACCCCTCTTTTAGGAAGAGATATTTTGTCAAAGGTTAAAGCCTCAATTCCCATGACCATGGAACCTAATCAAGGTTTATGCCTACCTTTAATGCAAGTAGATGTTTACCCAGAAGTCTGGGCCATAGGAGGAAAGATAGGGAGAGCAAAAAAAAAAATGCTCAACTGGTGGAAATAACTCTTAAAGATTAAAATTTATTTCCTCACCAAAAGCAGTATCCTCTGAGACCTGAGGCATGACAGAGGACTTATCCCAATTATAAGAAACCTAAAGGGACAGGGACTATTAATTGAATGTAACAGCCCTTGTAACCACCCTATATTGTGAGTACAAAAACCTAGTGGGGATTGATGCCTAGTGCAAGACCTTCATCTAGTAATTGAGGCAATGGTCCCTTTACATCCGGTGGTGCCCAACCCCTACGCTCCCCTCTCACAGATTCCAGAAACAGCATCCTGGTTTACTGTATTAAGTTTAAAAGATGCCTTTTTCTCTCTTCCCTTAGCTAAGGCTTCACAATTTGTATTTGCCTTTGAGGATCCCTCAGATTCATCCACACAACTAACTTGGACTGTCTTGCCTCAGGGATTTAGAGACAGCCCTCATTTACTTGGACAAGCATTAGCCAGAGATTTGGCAAACGTTAAGGCTTCTAAGCCAGTTAAAATTATTCAATATGTGGACGACATTTTTGTCTGTGCTGATACTGAAGAACAATGTAAAGCAACTTTCAGTTATATGCTGACCAAGGAAAGAGCATATATTTCATGGCCAAACAAATATTTCATGGCCATCCAGAGAAATCAGAAGAATCATACAGGTTAGAGGTATTTTAATCAATTTTATCAAATATGGGGTCAAAATATACGGATCACTCCTGAAAAGGGTTATTTAACCCAACCTACATCTATTTGCTGGGAGCAAAATAAACACGTCAGATTTGGTAGGTGACCCATATCCTCTAATGAGTTAAAATCTTTAGGATATTTACTAACTGAACATTGTTCACCAATCACCCAGGTCACATATAATCCAGATAAGACTCCCATATGGCCTGGAATGGACTGGGGATCTAATCCTGGACTACGCTGGCTAGCCCCAAATGGAAACTTAATGGATATGTGGAACTTCATCTGTGGCTTTGACTACCCCCAGGATGGATAGGGCGCTGCACTCTGGGATTGGCTTCTGCTCATGGCAACATGATGAAAACTCTGAGGCAAACACCAGCCAACCTTCCCTATTTACATGCTAGATGGGCCAGATCAGTGTTCCACTGGTATGATTACTTAGTATCAATATTTGTAACTTCATTAGGAACTACTGACATAATGCTGAGGGTGGAAGCCTTAACTAATTTTACTCAATGAACTCTTAACGGTACTGTAGAAGCTATTCCTACCCCAAACATGGAACAACAACACACAAGAAAAGCAGTGCTACGAAACCAAATGGCCTTAAGTAGACTCACTGCAGCTCAAGGAGGTACCTGTGCTATTATAAAATCTGAATGTTGTGTCTGTATTCCTGATTATTCACAGACTGTGTCTGGTTCCATGAAAGGTCTCTGGCAGCAGATTCATAAGACTTCTGATCCACATCCAGGTTTTGGAGCTGCCATCTGGAACTGGTTGACCTCCTCCTCCTGGTGGAAATATTTGCTCAACATAGTCATCATTGTGACCTTGATCCTTTTATTCAGCCCGTGTATAATTAATTGTATTTCTCACTTTATTACATCCCTATTAAGAGCTATCAACCTTCAAATGGAGGTAGAAGAGGTACCCAATGTCATGTATAGAAGCCCACTCAACCATCCCATGAAAGGAGACCTAACTGCTTCTTCCTAATGACACCCCTTGTCAGCAGGAAGCAGAGTGGTCATTGCCCCTTTTCCCCCCACAGTTAGAGTCTCCAATTCTAGAAGGGGGGATTGAGGCAGAACAGTAACTCAGGTAGTCAGTGTAGAAGCATGGGCTTTGAAGCATTCTTTGATATGGCTATTGATTAACACTTGTGCCCATAAGGGCTCCAGGGAATAACGTCCCCATGGGCCTTGTTTACTGCAGAGGGTGTACCTATGCCCAGATGGACATTAATATCTAAACTCCTGTGACTCAGTCTACAGGAAGAGAAGGGCAAAGAAACCATGAGGCTTATGGGGAGTTTCCATCCATAAGACCCCAATTGGACAAGGACTGATATAGGTAACTGGGCAAGGCCAATGGGAGAAAACCACATCTTTCTGGACCCCACTTTGGTAACCCCCATTTTTAAGGGATAAAAACCTATATAGGACAATAGCGAGAGGGACTCTTCATCCCCCTCCCAGCTTTCCTTAGAGCTGTTTGCTTTCCTGTAATAAAGACTTTGCCTGCTTGCAATAAATAAATAAATAAATACCTAGGGATAAACTTCTGAAGGAGGCAAAACTTGTACTCTGAAATCTATAAGATGCTGTTGAAAGAAAATGAAGATGACACCATCAAATAGAAACATATACCATGTTCTTGGATTGGAAGAATCAATACCATCAAAGTGACTATACCCAAGGCAGTCTACAGATTCAATGCCTCCCTATTAAATTACCAATCGTATTTTTCACAGAACTAGAACAAAATATGTTAAAACTTGTGTGGAAACACAAAAGACCCCGAATACCCAAAGCAAACATGAAAGAAAAATGGAGCTGGAGGAACCAGTCTCCCTGACTTCAGACTATGCTCCAAAGCTGCTGTCAGCAAAATGGCATGGCACTGGTACAAAAACAGGCATATAGATCAGTAGAAGAGGGTATAAAGTGCATTAATAAACCCACGCACATATAGTCAACTAATTTACAACAAAGGAGGCAGGAATATACCATGGAGAAAAGACAGTCTCTTTAATAAGTCCTGCTGGGAAAACTGGACAGCTACATGTAAAATAATGAAATTAGAAGATTCTCTAACACCATACACAAAAATAAACTCAAAATATATTAAAGACCTAAATGTAAGACCAGATACTATAAATCTCCTGGAGGAAGACATAGGCAGAACATTTTTTGACATAAATCATAGCAACATCTTTTTTAAGCCACCTCCTACAGTAATGAAAATCAAAACAAAAGTAAACCATTGGAACCTAGTTAAACTTAAAAGCTTTGCCCAGCAAATGAAACCATTAGGAAAATGAAAAGGCAACCCACGGAATGGGATAAAATCTTTGCAAACAAACAACCAGCAAGAGATTACTCTCCAAAATATAAAAACACCTCATACAGATTTATATCCAAAAAGCAAGCAACCCAATTAAAAATAGAAGATCTAAATAAACATTGATCCAAAGAATACAGACAGATGTCAGAATTCGGGGTCTGAATGTCTGAGAGGAAGGAAGAGAAGTTGAATGGGATAACAGAATACTCATGAGTTACTGTCTTTCCTTACACCCCTGGCTACATCAGCAAATCCTTGCCCTGAAGCTATACATGCTAGATGTGATAGCATGCCTAGATTTGATGAATCCATGTGTTCCAAGTGCTATTACACTTTAAGTTTACATTATCTTCCACCTTCAATTATTTCTGACAAGAAGTAGACAGAAATCTGTTGTTTCCCTGCATGTGACATATCAATTTTCTCTGGCTGCATTTGAGATTGTCTCTTTATCTTTGACTTTAAGCACTTTGATTATTATATGCTTAGTTGTGCTTTTCTTTTATGTCTTTCTTTTTTTTTTTTTGTCTTTTTGCCTTTTCTCTGGCTGCTTCTGCAGCATATGGAAGTTCCCAGGCTAGGGTTCGAATTGGAGCTGCAGCCACCGACCTATGCCAGAGCCACAGCAATGCAGGATCTGAGCTGCGTCTGCAACCTACACCACAGCTCATGGCAATGCCAGATCCTTAAGCCACTGAGCAAGGCCATGGATCAAACCCACAACCTCATGGTTCCTAGTCAGATTCGTTAACCGCTGCACCACAATGGGAACTCCAGTTGTGCTTTTCTTTGTATTTATTATGCTTAGGGTTTCTGAGCTTCTTGAGTCAGTAAATTAAGTCTTTCAATAAATGTGGAGAATTTTTCCATTTTAAACTATTTTCCACTCCATTTCTCTCTTTTCTTTGAACACCAGATGCTTGGAGTCTTGGAAAAACTCTAAAAAACATTACTTTTAATGCAGAAATATATATTTTTCCTTGCACAGTAGATTATTTGTAATTTTCTAATTTAATTGGCATGAATGGCTATCAATGTGCACTCATATATTCATAAAAGGGCTTATATTTTGGACTGGGTTATGGTCTTTTGTAAAGACTCTGTGAGCCTCGTGGTGGGATCACAACCAACACAAGAAAGACCATGTTAATGCAGAAGTTTCAGGGGGCAAATTAGGGGAGAGAAGAGAAAGTGGGACGCCACAAGAGACGATGTGGGCCTCAGCCAAATTGCTCTACTATTTATTTTTTTTTAATTCTTTTTTAAATTTAATGATTATTATTTTTTCCCATTATAGCTGGTTTACAGTGTTCTGTTAAGTTTCTACTGTACAGCAAGGTGACCCAGTCACATGTACATGTATATACATTCCTTTTTCTCACATTATCATGCTCCATCATAAGTGACTGGATATAGTTCCCAGTGCTATTCAGCGGGATCTCATTGCTTATCCATTTGTTCTACTTTTTAAAAAGGCTAATATTTTAAGAGAAGTTTAAGGTAAATAGCGAAATAGAGAAGAGTACAGTGATTTCCCATATCCTCTTGCCTCCACACATGTATAATCTCCACTGTTATTAACATCACTCACCAGAGTGGTACATTTGCTACAGTTGATGAACCTATATTGAGACATCATAATTCCCCAAACCCCATAGTTTATATTAGCATTCACTCTTGGTGTTCCACATTTTATTGCTTACATTTTTTTTAGCCTTTTACTCTTGTAAATTTACTGCAAAATAAACCTTCTTGTAACGATCTTTGTATGAACAAGAAAGTTTTTCTTAAAGGTATATCAAAAGAAGCAGGATTTTGGGGGGTGTGTGTCTTAAAATTTTATAGGAAGTAAGAATTGCTGAATAAAGTGTTTATATCAGTTTATCCTAGAGCCATATGGGAATATCCATTTCACCCTGATCTAACCAATACTGAATGTTATTCAGCCCTGTAGATTTTTTCAATCTAATGTTTGGCAATATTATCTCCTTGTTTTATTAATTTCAGTATTTTTATTACATGTATTTTTAGCAAGTTTCTTTTCTTTTTCCAATAATTACCTATGAATTTCTGTCTCCAATATTTTGTTAGCCTTGTTATTATTGAATTTTAGAAGTTCTTTGTACATTGTAGATATTCATTACTTATTAACATTGAAAATATTTTACCTTGCCTCCAGGCTTTGTTAATGGTGTTTTTTTTTTTATCATCCATTATGTCATTTCTTAGGGATGGTTCATTTCAGTGGTTTATGTTTTCCTCTTACAAGTCTGCAGCAGGGGAGCTCAGTCTTCTTGCACCCCATGCTTCAGAGGTTTTAGAGCAGAAACTTCCTGTTGTGTGGTAGATGAACAGCATGCTAGGATTCAGCCCCCTTTCTGCTAATTGCCAGAAGTTGTTATCCTTAGGGTCTGGAAACTGGAAGTTTGAGGCTAGAGGAGTCTGGGAACCAGAAATCCTGACTTCCTGTAATGGAAACCAGAGACAGTGGATATACCCTAAATGGAATCAAAATTGCAGTATTGGGCTTCTGGGGATTCAGGGGCATGGCTCAGAAATCCAAGGCTTAGGCATTGAGTATTCTGAGAACCTGGGAAATAGTTTATTGCATGGCTTATGTGAGAAATTGGAAGAATGTAGAGCTTAGAAAGGAGCTGGAAAGAGTCAAAGATTGGGGGACACTATTATGGACCTGAATTTTTTTTTTTTTTGTCTTTTTAGGGCTGCATCTGTAGGCGTATAGAAGTTCCCAGGCTAGGGGTTAAATTGGAGTTGTAGCCTCCAGTCTACACCATCGACACAGCAATGTAGGATCTGAGCTGCATCTGCAAACTAGACAACAGCTCACTTCAACACAGGAACATTAACCCCAATGAGCAAAGCTAGGGATTAAACCCACATCCTCATGGATACTTGTCACATTGCCACTGAGCCACAATGGGAACTCCTTAGGCTGAACAGATCAGCTAGATGGCAGTGGAGTCCAGATGAGAAAATGTGAAAGAGTGATGATGAAAAGGGCTAGGTGGGAAAATCTGATGCAGCCCTATAGAGAACTGGGGGAGAACAGGATAAGGTTAAGGATGAGGAAGCTCAGACATATGCTAGGAAATAATTTGTCTAAGGTGAATAAATGGGAAACAGATGAGCTAGTGCTTAAACTGAGGTCAGTACAAACTGAATTTTGCAGCTCTGAAATACCATAAGGGTGTGATAGGAGGCAAACTAGGATTACTGTTGGGCCATTGTTTTGTAGTTCCTTGGGACCCTTGTTTTTAGGGGGTTTGCGTGTTGGACAAATACTGTGAACTGTCTTCTTCAGAAAGTAGTTCAAGATTTTTAAGCAGTGAAGTCAATATAGTATCCTGGGTATGACTGGGTGTTGTTTACAACTTCTCTTCATTTCACATTCAAAGGATATTGTATGCTTTGGGAGAATTAATGGTTTCTGGGGGAGAGATGAGTAATTGGTATGGAAAATACAAACACACCAAAAAATTGTAAACTTCCCCTATAATTCAGAGAAGGAATCCCCTCTAGATGTGAACACTTAAGTGAGAAGTGGCTAATTATCCACATATATGAATTTCTTTCTTTTTCTTTGTAACATCTTAGAATTTTATTTTTATTTTTCAAATCATAAAATATGATTTTTTTGTTAAAGGAGTTAAACAATACATGTTTGCAGCAAAACATGAAAAGAATTCCCTACTCCACAGCTGATTTCTTCAACACATGGGCACATGTGGACATACATTTTCTTTCTTGTTTACAAAGGTACTCATGATTTATACTTTGTAATATACCTATTAATTTCTGTAGATTTTAACACAAGACATGTATGTATCTACCTACTTAAAAAATCTTGAATCAAACTATCCATGAGATTCTGTGACTGATTTTTTTTTTTTTTGCTTCATGTTTTTTCCCCAGAGTTATGTAATTGAACTCTGATTTTTTTAACTGCTCCTTCTTAGCAAATATTTTAAAGAAAGAATCACAAATTTGGAGTGGATTCGAGCTGATTATTTGATAGGTTTATGGACTTGCTCTCTAGAGTAGAGAAGGGCAAGGATCCCATATCTATCTTGAAATCCTTGCTTGCTATTACTCTGGTATGCAAAAAGCAAGGCCCATGATCAACTACAGAACACAGGGCTTCAGTGTTGGGAGGCTAGAAGAAGTTGAATAGCTTAAGAATTCTTCTTAAGGGGAAGGGAGAAGGTGAGCCTATAAATACTCTTATCTTATGGTTCCCCTTCCACCTACAGCATCATGGCCTTGCACTAAGGTGAGAGCAGTGGCTCCATATAATCACACATATAAGACCTGGGGAAAAGTGGCACCGCAGAGCTGCCTGTGTTCTGGACTACTTGCTCTTCTTTATAAATTTTAATGATATACTTTTTTTTGCATTTATCTTTATCTTCACCTCAAACCAAAAATAAGTAGTTACTAAAATATCGAACTGTTTATCCAAATATCTAGAAATTTCTTATTCTTTATGTCATTTATTGTGAAGTACACAAGCACTATGTGCTTATGTTGTAGTTTTAAATACTGCATCACAAATGAGAGATACTGCCAACTTTCTTCTAGACCCCTCTCACAATCCCTGTACCCTTAGCAGAAATATTATTCATTATGAATACAATATGTATTCTTCCTTAGAGATTCAAAGCAAATCCTTATAACTTTTAAATCACATTAGTAGTAATATATTATTGTTGCAACATCTCAGATATAACAAAGAAGATACTAAACCTTTAATTACTGCCAGAAAACATAAGCTCTTGACTTTGCAAATCTAAAATATACATTACTTTTTCGAAGAATAATCTAGATAACATTGTGCATGTTATGTTTCAGGTTGCTGTTTTCTTTCGCTTAACAATGTACATGGGAGATATTTTCATGTCTTTATATAAGCTATGCTACATATGCATTTTATTCTTTTTAATTTATACAGATAATACCCCCATTTATTTTTTCATTCATTATGAGTTGATGGCTACATATTTAAAACAAATTAAGAAAAATTTCAATTAAAAATCAGAATCTAAGTAATTGAAAGCACAACCAGTTGAAAAATTGTGATGGTTTACATCTGACAAAGCATCCTTTTCCATGAAATCTAGGGAACTTCAATTATTAGCAACATACTGCAATGCAATAACTTCCCCATTTTGATGAAAGAATATGTTATATATGTAAATAAAACTTCAAAAAAGTGAAAAAGCAATATACAGATCAACCCAGATCAACCTACACAGTGTGAGGATGTAGAGACTCTATTGACAGGGTTCTGATTTTATGCTAACTGAAGAAAGTGTTTTATTTTTATATGTAAGCTCTCTGAAATCAGAAGCTAGATCTGTTTTAATTTGTGTGCAGCACATGGTAAGTAATAAAATACATTTTTTTCTAATGAATAAATTAGTAATTTTAGAAATGGAGAGTAAGTTGAAGCATGATGCATGGAGACCAACTGTCCTAGGTTGCCTGTAATGCAGGTGTTGCCTAGGACATAAACCAAGAAAAACTTGGTAAACCAAACTCATTCATTATCCCATAAGTAGGTATCTGAACCTTATTGACTCTCATATGGTATTTTAAGATAATCATTTGGGCTCATTTTCCTTGTCATATATCTTCAACTTGAAGAATTTCTTTGTAGGAAAGTGGTTGAAGCAGATGATTTAATCCAAGACAACTGGGGAATTGGGTAATAGGTACTTGACTGCCGGAAGTGAGGTGAGCATACCATATGGAGCAGAAAACCAGAAAACTCCAGTAACTGAATGTGAAACCTTCCCTTTGTCCTTTCTTCCTCAATGGAGCCTCGGAATTACTTGTAACGAACATGAAAAATTATTATTATTATTATTTTTTACTTTTTGCCCGAAGATAACAGTTCAGAATTTTCCTCATCATCTGCCATAATAGATCATCTTGTTCAGCTGTTGGTTTAATTCTCCTGAGAAGGAATGTGTAAAAAAGATACTATGTTAAAAAGTGCAAGACTTTTACACTGAAAGTCATAAAAAATTGTCCAAAGAAGTCGAAGAAGACCCAAAGAAATGGAAAAAGTCCCATGTTTATGGATTGGAAGACAATTTAGTTAAAAAGGCAATATTCCCCTAAAGTGACCTACATATTCCTCACAATCCTTATCAATATCTCAGTACATTTCTTCTCAGAAATTGACAAGCACATCTGAGAATTTATACAGGACTTCAAGGGCTTCAAAAGAGCTAAAATAATTTTGAAAAAGAACAAATTAATGCAGTCAATCTCCCAATGTCAAATTTACCACAAAAACTACAGGAATCAAGAGAGTTGAAAGGAAGAATCATGTTTTCAGATGAACTTATTTTGACAAGAGTGTCAATACAATTCATTGGGGGAAAGAACAATTTATTTCACTAAGTGACAATGGGAGAACTGCATGTCCACATGCGAAAGAATGTGGACCTCACACAAAATTAGAAAACTCAAACCATTAAAAAATTAACCACACATGGATCATAAATCTGTATGCAATTACTAAAACTATAGAACTCTTAGAAAAAACATACGAGCAAATCTTTGTGATCTTGTAAAAGGCAATTTCTTTTAAGATATGACACTTAAAGTACAAGTGCACAAATAATATATAAATTGGACTTCAAAATTGAAAACTTTTGTCCATCAATAGACATGGTCAAGAGGGTGAAAAGTCAGCTCATGGAATGGGAGAAATTAATTACAATCACATATCTGGTAAGAATATGTATCCAGAATTAGAATTCTTACAAGTTGTCAATAAAAGAAAAATGACTCAGTTAAAAATATGGAAAATATTTGAATAGATATGTCCCTGAAGAAGGGATGCAAAAGGCTAATAAGCACATGAAAATGTGCTCGTCAGTGGAGAATAGGGAAATGCAAATCAAAACCATGATGAAAAAACATTTCGCACACATTAAGTCACAGAAAAAACAGTAAGAAGCTTTGGTAAGGATTTTGGGGAAATTTGAACATATTTTGTTCTTGCTCCTAGCGGCAATGAGGAACCATTTGGGGGACTTTTATGCAGGGTGGTAGATAATCATAAAACTTTTTGAGATGGTAATGCTGACTTTTATGTGGAAAACCACTTTGACTGGGGAGAAAGAGTGGAGAGGGGATATCAGTTTGAAGGAATTGCAATCAAGCCAAGGGAAGACAGCAGCTGGAACTAGGAAGAAAGTTATGGAGATGGGGTCAACAGATAAATTTGTGAGCTACTGAGGAAGATACATTAGCACAATGTAGCAATGGGTTTATTTGGGCGAGACAGGGTAGGGGAAATGATAATGTCAAAGATGTTCCAAGTCATGACTGGGTCAATTAGATGAATGGAGATGTCACTCAAAAAGATGAGAGAACTTGAAAAGGATTATGTTAGTAAAAAAGATGGTAATTATTGTTATGACCAGGTTGACCTGATTCTAAGACAAGTAGTTGTATGAAATAGACAACTAGGAAGAGTGATCTGGTGATGACTGGTAATTCAGGGCTAG
Source organism: Phacochoerus africanus (assembly GCF_016906955.1). Classification (NCBI taxonomy): domain Eukaryota; kingdom Metazoa; phylum Chordata; class Mammalia; order Artiodactyla; family Suidae; genus Phacochoerus; species Phacochoerus africanus. The sequence goes on from NW_025927393.1 coordinate 36,735, forward strand.
AGAAATATATCTGGGCATCACCCCCTTCTGCATGGTGCAATGAGACCCTGTGAATGAGATTGCTTAGGGTATGGGTTGGGGTAGAATTTTTTTCTGGAACCAATGGGTAGAGTAGGTGAAATCAAAGAAGATGAAGCAATCAGAGCTAGAGAGATTGGAAGAATTTCAGGGAGTGTTGAGATAGGTACAAAAAAGTTGTTTCATGATGGAGCAGATCCAATGCTACTGAGAGATGCAAAAATGGTTATTTCATCTGGTGATGTAAGGGCCATTGAAGGTTTAGAGAGTGCTGTTTGGTGAAATGATGAAGGCAAAGGCCAGTTTTGAGTGTGTAGAGGAAGAAGAGGTATAATGTTTAAGAAGAGAGAGACTTATCGTGTTGCAATGAAGGTGGAACTGTTGATAAGGTGAAGAGTGCATAAGGTGGAGAGAGAGAGAATGTATGAACAAGGAAGTAAAGATCTTGGGAAATCAAGAGGGTCAGGAACCAAATGTAGGTGGAGGGATTAAAGTGTAAGAAGCATATTTTGTCTATCTGTGGTAAGAAGATGGAGGGAGGAGAGAATGAACCAGATGCCAAATGCCTGGTGTTTTTGAGAGCACAATGCCGACCTTGTTTTTCATCCTGCTGACTTGATTTTCTTGTGAAGAAGCTGGTAGGAAAATCTGCTTGGAAGAGGAAGGAGGTTGAAGGAAGAGACAAAGATTGGATATTTTTGGAAGGGACAGGTGTAGAGAGTGGACAAGCAAGTGGATGAAAATGCATAAGGTTTGCCAGGCAGGGTGGTGGGCTCATGAACAATGGGAGAAAGGATTGGCTTAAGTCCTTGCACAATTAATGTTGACTCTGTAGATCAAGTGGGAACATAATAAAACTTACCTCCAAGTTTTTTTGTTTGTTTTTCTGGCAGCACACAAGGCACATGGAGGTTCCCAGGCTAGGGGTCGAATTGGAGATGTAGCTGAAAGCCTATGCCACAGCCACAGCAATGTGGGATCCTAGCCACATCTTTGACCTACACTGCAGCTCATGGCAATGCCGGATCCTTAACCCACTGATCGAGGCCAGGGATTGAACCTGTGTCCTCATGGATGCTAGTCAGATTCATTTCTGCTGAGCCATTATGGGAACTCCTTACCCCCAAGTTCTGAAGTGAAGGACATAGGCATAAAAATATGAGAAAAGTTCTTGTAAAGCAGAAAATGCAAATGCTTGATACAGTCCACTTTGTGAGAATCTCTCATGTGATTCTCCTTGGTTTTCCATTGTTTGGGTCTGTTCCAAATACCAGGAATATTTGCACACTTTTGAGGAAATTCTCCAATCCAACTTAATCTTATTTCATTTTATTTTGTGGCCAGTAACGACAGTGTGTTTCTTGTTCTTTATATAGAGGGGTAGTGTGGGTGACACGGGCTAAAGGATTGTTGTATGACCCTGAATAGCTTGTAGATCCTTGTTTCAGGTTATGAGTTCATGCTTCTTGAGCTTACCAATGCAACGCTCTGTGCTTCTGCAAGTATTTTGTCTCCTCACCAAGTGAAATGAAAAAAAACCACGCAACATGTTACACAGAATGGGTGCTCAACCCGAGTGGTGAATAAGATAATTATGTATAGGAGTTCAAGTGAGCCTAAAAACACAATGAGCAGAAGCAGAGGAAGACTTTCTTTTATGACAGAGAAATGCTTCAAGTGCATCTAAGTGTAAACCAATGTGAGCCATCGTAGGGTATGACATGCTTTATACCCAATTGTCCAATGTGTTAGGAATCTACTGCTCAATGGATCAGTTAACAAAGTGCTCTGGGAGGAGTGCATGAGCTTACCACACTGTGTCTGGAGGGATCAGATATAGTCTTGCTGGAAAGCGTGTACTCCTCAGACTCAGTTTTGGTTTCCTTGACTCTTTTGGACCATTTCCTGTATTGATCCTGGACCTGTAGAAGTAAATCATGCTCTGGGTCAGCTCACTCAGAGGAGTGAGGATGAGAAGAGTCCTAAGTGGGAGTTCCCATCTTGGTGCAGTGGTTAACAAATCCGACTAGGAACCATGAGGTTGTGGGTTCGATCCCTGGCCTTGCTCAGTGGGTTAAGGATACCGTGGTGCCGTGAGCTGCAGTGTGGGTTGCAGACGAGGCTTGGATCCCTCTTTGCTGTGGCTCTGTTGTAGGCCAGTGGCTACAGCTCGGATTAGACCCCTAGCCTGAGAACCTCCACATGCCAAGGGAAGCAGCCCTAGAAAAGGCAAAAAGACAAAAAAAAAAAAATCCGGTCAACAGACAGAAAACCGAATCAAAAAAACTGGAAAGCAATATAAGAGACCTATGGGATAATATAAAGCTGGCCAATCTACGCATAATAGGAATTCCAGAAGGAGAAGAAAAAATAAGGGGATGGAAAATATATTTGAAGAAATTATCGATGGAAACTTCCCAAATCTAAAGGATGCTGGGTTCAAGATACAAGAAGCACAGAGGGCCCCAAACAAACTGAACCCAAATAGACCCACAGCAAGACACATCATAATAAAAATGGCAAAAGTTAGTGACAAAGAGAGGATCCTAAAGGCAGCAAGAGAAAAACAGAATGTTACCTACAAGGGAACCCCCATAAGAATAAGAATATCAGCTGACTTCTCTACAGAAACACTTCAGGCCAGGAGGGAATGGCAAGAGATATTTAAAGTGCTCAAAGGAAAAAATATGCAACCTAGAATACTCTATCCAGCAAGAATATCATTTAAAATAGAAGGGGAAATAAAAATTTTTTCTAATAAACAAAAACTTAAAGAATACTGCAACACAAAACCCAGGTTAAAGGAAATATTGAAAGGGCTTCTCTAAACCAAAAAGAAAGGAAGGAAAGGGAAGAAAAAAGAAAAGAAAAAAAAAAAGAGGACGAACTAGGACTGAGGAAAGCGCAATCAGAGAGCAGGCACTCAAATAAGCCAGCATACAGATTTAATCATGAACATGCTTCAAACAAAATAAAATTAAAAAGAAAAAAATAAAAAAGAGTCATCAAAACCATAAAATGTGGGCAAGGGATGTTAGGAAGTAAATAACCCTTTTTGTTTGTTTGTACTTTTCTCTTCTTAATTTTAATATAGAAATGAAATGTTTGAAATTACAGGACCATCAGGCTAAAACACACAATTATGGGAAGGGGTTAGCATACTTAAAAAACAGGGAAACCACAAGCCAAAACCAAATATTGCATTTGAAAAAAATGAAAAAAAATACATTCAAGCAGATAATAACAGGAGACCATCCAACCAAAAAAAAAGAAAGGAAGGAAGAATGGAGAACCATAGAATCAACTGGAACACAAGGTTCAAATGGCAATAAATAATCATCTATCAATTATCACCTTAAATGTCAATGGACTGAATGCCCCAATCAAAAGACACAGAGTGGCTGAGTGGATAAAAAGGCAAAAACCTTCAATATGCTGCCTATAAGAAACTCACCTTAGAACAAAGGATACATATAGATTGAAAGTGAAAGGGTGGGGAAAGATATTTCACGCCAATAGATAAGACAGAAAAGCAGGAGTCACAACGCTTATATCAGACACAATAGACTTTAAAACAAAAGACATAAAGAAAGACAAAGAAGGACACTACTTAATGATTAAGGGATCCATCCAAGGAGAGGATGTTACTATCGTCAACATATATGCCCCAAATACAGGAGCACCCAGATACATACAACAAATATTAACAGACATAAAGGGAGATATTGATGAGAATACAATCATAGTAGGAGACCTTAATACCCCCCTCACATCAATGGACAGATCCTCTAGACAGAAAACCAATAAAGCAACAGAGATCCTAAAGGAAACATTAGAAAAGTTAGTCTTAATTGATATCTTCAGGACACTACATCCAAAAAAAGCAGAATACACATTCTTCTCAAATGCATCATGGAACATTCTCAAGAATCGACCACATATTGGGACACAAAGCTAACCTCAATAAATTTAGGAGCGTAGAAATTACCTCAAGTATCTTCTCTGACTACAATGCCATGAAATTAGAAATCAACCATGGGAAAAGGAAAGAGGAAAAACCTACTACATGGAGACTAAACAACATGCTACTCAAAAACCAATGGGTCAATGAAGAAATCAAGAAGGAAATTAAAAACTACCTTGAAACAAATGATAATGAAGACACAACCACACAAAATCTATGGGGTGCTGCGAAAGCAGTGCTCAGAGGGAAATTTATAGCAATACATGCCTTTCTCACAAAAGAAGAAAAATCCCAAATTGACAACTTAACCCTCCACCTAAATGAACTAGAAAAAGAAGAACAAAAAAGGACTAAAGTCAGCAGAAGGAAGGAAATTATAAAGATCAAAGAAGAAATCCATAAAATAGAGACTCAAAAAACAATAGAGAAAATTAATAAAACCAAGAGCTGGTTCGTTGAAATGGTGAACAAAATTGACAAACCCCTGGCCAGACTCACTAAAAAGAGGAGAGAAAGACCCCAAGCAACCAAAATTAGAAATGAAAAAGGAGAAATCACAACGGATACAGCAGAAACACAAAAAACCATAAGAGAATACTATGAACAACTATATGGCAACAAGTTTGACAATCTGGAAGAAATGGACAATTTTCTAGAATCTTACAGCCTGCCAAAACTGAATCAAGAAGAATCAGACCAACTGAACAGACCGATCACTAGAAATGAAATTGAAGAGGTCATAAAATCACTCCCTACAAATAAAAGTCCAGGACCAGATGGCTTCACAGGTGAATTCTATCAAACATTCAAAGAGGAATTGGTGCCCATCCTCCTTAAACTCTTTCAAAAGGTTGAAGAAGCAGGAATACTCCCAAAGACATTCTATGATGCCACCATCACCCTCATTCCAAAACCAGACAGAGATACCACCAAAAAAGAAAACTATCACCCAATAACGTTGATGAATATAGATGCAAAAATTCTAAACAAAATCTTAGCCAACCGAATCCAACAACATACCAAAAAAATTACACACCATGACCAGGTTGGGTTCATCCCAGGTTCACAAGGATGGTTCAACCTATGCAAATCAATCACCACCATACACCACATGAACAAAAAAAAAAGTCAAAAATCATATGATCATCTCAATAGACGCAGAAAGAGCATTTGACAAAGTTCAACATCCATTCATGATCAAGACCCTCGCCAAAGTGGGTATAGAGGGAACATTCCTGAATATAATCAAAGCCATTTATGACAAACCCACAGCAAATATAATACTCAATGGGGAAAAACTGAAAGCCTTCTCACTCAAATCCGGAACAAGACAGGGATGCCCACTCTCACCACTGCTCTTCAACATAGTTTTGGAAGTCCTAGCCACAGCAATTAGACAAACAAAAGAAATAAAAGGCATCCATATAGGAAGAGAAGAGATTAAACTGTCACTGTATGCAGATGACATGATACTATACATAGAAAACCCTAAGGACTCAACCCCAAAACTCCTTGAACTGATTCATAAATTCAGCAAAGTAGCAGGATATAAGATTAACATTCAGAAGTCAGTTGCATTTCTGTATACCAGCAATGAAATATTAGAAAAGGAATACAAAAATATGATACCTTTTAAAATTGCACCTCACAAAATCAAATACCTCGGAATACACCTGACCAAGGAGGTAAAGGACCTCTATGCCGAGAACTATAAAACTTTAATCAAAGCAATCAAAGAAGATGTAAAGAAATGGAAAGATATTCCATGTTCCTGGATTGGGAAAATCAACATTGTAAAAATGGCCATACTACCCAAAGAAATCTACAGATTCAATGCAGTCCCTATCAAATTACCCAGGACATTTTTCACAGAACTAGAACAAACAATCCAAACATTTATATGGAACCACAAAAGACCCAGAACTGCCAAAGCAATCCTGAGAAACAAAAACCAAGCAGGAGGCATAACTCTCCCAGACCTCAAGAAATACTACAAAGCCACAGTCATCAAAACAGTGTGGTACTGGTATCAAAACAGACAGACAGACCAATGGAACAGAATAGAGAATCCGGAAATAAACCCTGACACCTATGGTCAATGAATCTTTGACATGGGAGGCAAGAACCTAAAATGGGAAAAAGAAAGTCTATTCAGCAAGCATTGCTGGGAAACCTGGACAGCTGCATGCAAAGCAATGAAACTAGAACACACCCTCACACCATGCACAAAAATAAACTCCAAATGGCTGAAAGACTTCAATATACGACAGGACAACACCAAACTCCTAGAAGAAAACATAGGCAAAACACTCTCTGACATCAACATCATGAATATTTTCTCAGGTCAGTCTCCCAAAGCAATAGAAATTAGAGCAAAAATAAACCCATGGGACCTAATCAAACTGAAAAGCTTTTGCACAGCAAAGGAAACCCAAAAGACAACAAAAAGACAACTTTCAGAATGGGAGAAAACAGATTCAAATAATGCAACCGACAAGGGCTTAATCTCTAGAATATATAAACAACTTATACAACCCAACAGCAAAAAAGCCAATCAATCAATGGAAAAATGGGCAAAAGACCTGAATAGACATTTCTCCAAAGAAGATATACAGATGAACAGCAAACACATGAAAAAAATGCTCAACATCGCTGATCATAAGAGAAATGCAAATCAGAACTACCATGAGGTACCACCTCACACCAGTCAGAATGGCCATCATTCATAAGTCCACACATAAGGAGTGCTGGAGGGGGTGTGGAGAAAAGGGAACCCTCCTACACTGTTGGTGGGAATGTAAACTGGTACAGCCACTATGGAGACCAGTTTGGAGATACCTTAGAAATCTATACATAGAACTTCCATATGACCCCACAATCCCACTCTTGGGCATCTATCCGGACAAAACGCTCCTTAAAAGAGACACGTGCACCCGCATGTTCATTGCAGCCCTATTCACAATAGCCAGGACATGGAAACAACCCAAATGTCCATCAACAGATGATTGGATTCGGAAGAAGTGGTATATGTACACAATGGAATACTACTCAGCCATAAAAAGGAATGACATAATGCCATTTGCAGCAACATGGATGGAACTAGAGAATCTCATCCTGAGTGAAATGAGCCAGAAAGAAAAGACAAATACCATATGATATCACTCATAACTGGAATCTAATATCCAGCACAAATGAACATCTCCACAGAAAAGAAAATCATGGACTTGGAGAAGAGACTTGTGGCTGCCTGATGGGAGGGGTAGGGGGAGGGAGTGGGAGGGATCGGGAGCTTGGGCTTATCAGACACAACTTAGAATAGATTTACAAGGAGATCCTGCTGAATAGCATTGAGAACTTTGTCTAGATACACATGTTGCAACAGAAGAAACGCTGGGGGGAAAATGTAATTGTAATGTATACATGTAAGGATAACCTGACCCCCTTGCTGTACAGTGGGAAAATTAAAAAAAAAAAAAAGAAGAGTCCTGAGTGGGAGTCAGACAGCAGTACCTGTTGGCTGAAGAGGCAATACACCAGGAAAATGAAGACGCCCTGCAGGCTGTTGATGATGGTGAAGAGTTAGGCCATGACATGGGCAGCTGGCCCCACCTGCAGGATTTCCAGATACCATGTGCTTCCCAGGATGAAGAGCTGAGCTGTGGCTTTAAATGTCAGCATCCTGAGTAGGAGGAGAAAGGATACTCATGATAACACCCAGAGCAACACAATCAGGGCCATTTCTTCTTTCCTCCATGGGTGCCTCTGACTGAGTTGTGGCCACGTTCATCTTTACTGTCAATGATTCTCTAAAATAAATCTGTTTGGGTCCAGGGTGGCTTTTTAAGTTGGACTGAAGTTGTAGTGAGACTTCATAACGTGGGTTTCGGTAATATTATGATGTTGCTTGCATATTTACAATTTAAATCAATTGACTTTACTGAGGATGTTTTGTTCACCTTACTGTGTGCTGAGCTTTGTGCATTGTAAATAATAAAGGCAAGATTTCTGTTTTATCAAACCTTAGAGTTTGGTGGAAATACAAATACAAATGATCTGTAATTATATTTGTGACTTCTCCCTTGGTCCCTCAAATGATATTCCTATCTCTTCTCTGTGAAATTACCTAGACCATGCTTCTCCCAGTCTGTTCATTCTTTGAAGGTTTGAGGAATGCAAAGGACCGCATAGTCTCTTAGGAGATGTGCTATGTGGATAATGAACTTGATTTCACCAGGTGGAGCAGTGGGTAAGAACAGAGGGAAGAGCATGTGTCATGTTTTGGACACGAAAGGACATACTGGGTTCTGGTCAGGTATGTAATTTCCTAAATGGTTAATAAAGATGTAAATGTTCTCAGGACCTTTATCATAAGCCATGGAAGTATCAGAATGAAGTCAATTCTCTGTGCCAGAGCAAGTTTCATTCTCGAATTATAGACAAATGGAATGTTTTGGCTTTGGTTTCAGCAGCAAAACACAGTATCTGAGCTGGCTGCCCAGGAGGGTGGCTGCAAATCCCTGCTCAAGCCCCCCTCCCTAGAATTCTCATGAAAAGTTATCAGGAGCTGGGCACCACGTGTCCTGACTCCTGGATCATGCTTTTCATGGGGTGTGATGTATACTTCACCTAGTGTTCCAGAGAGTGGACACATCACTGTTGAATGAGGAGAGCTTGTTTTTCAGAATCCAGAAGGTTATCAGGAAGAAGACTAGATTAATCTTCAGAAACACCATAAGACATATTGAATTCATCCACCTTTGCTAACCTTTCCTCCTGCTTCATCCAACACCTAACCCAGCAGGTGGGGAGTTTTTGTATTTCACCATGGTCATAGAAAACCAGACCAAGCTCCTAGTAATTTAAGCACATTCTTGTCCTGTAACAAGGGTGGCCAACTTGTCACAGTTTGCATGAGAATTTCCATGTTTAAGCATTGAAAGTTGCACATCTTAGGAAACCCCTCCATCCTAGTTTTAAAATGTAAATTCTTGCATCCTGGGAACCCCTCATCCCTCAGCAAACTGGAATGATTGGTCATCCTGCCTGTAACCTTCCTTATGCCCATGTTCTTTGATTGGCTCTCAGCTTGGCAGGAGGAATGCTCTGTGTCATCCATTACTCACAGAGAAGATGGTACAGACAGGACCAAGAAAGGTCCATATAAATCCTTCTTCTGTGTGGAGCCAGCATCTGTGAAAGAGATGGGAGGAGATTCAAGAATATTTTGGCCTGTGTAGTCAAAGCATTAGTCAATAAACATATCCCACTTCCCCAAAGTTTTTTCTGCCTCTATCATTATTATTATTATTATTATTATTACTTTTTTGGTGAGAATATTTCACATAAGTTCTACCTGCTTGGCAAATTTTAGGTATACAATATTATTAGCTAGTGGTGCTAGGCTCTATAGTCCATCTCCTGAACTTATCTATCTCGCATAATTGAAAGTTTGTAAATGCCATTAATGCTGATGAAGGTCCATTTGTATACTTGTTCCCAATTCATTGAGCTACATACATTAATTATATATAGCTTTTACATATAAGTCACCTTCAAATGTGGTTTCCAAAAGGTAAATTCCTTTTAAGTATCTCTTCTAAGTTTTGGCCCTCAGACCGATGAAAATAAACTGTTTTAAAGAAAAATATAATTAATATAGAAAGTAATTTATGCTTTATGGGACAAGGGTAGAGTTTTTCCTCTGATATCATGATCCATACTTGGCTCTGAACACCCAGTTGTGATTAAGACAGAATGTTACTTGTCATCAGGGAGTTCCCAGCTAGATAGGCAAGTGGACAATTAGACAATAGATGATGAGTTTTATGATGAAGTATGAGGAGCTGTGGGAACATGTAACTGGCTCCATAACCTAGTTTGGGTTATAGGAGATTGAGATATTGAGAAGGGTTCCCTGAGAGAACTGAATGGTATTTAAGCTGGGATGTGAAGGAGGAGAAAGACAAAGTATGATTTCATACCAATAAACCAATAAATGAACAAAACAAGCCACCCCTCCTCGCTTATTTCAGAGAACAGACTACTGGCTATAAGAGGGAAAGGGATGGGTATGTGTGGAGGTGAAATGGGTAAAGGATCAACTGTATGGTGATGGTGATGGATGGAAACTGCTCTTTAGATGGTGAGCAAGTTGTAGGGTGTATAGAGGTAGAAAGAGATTGTTGGACACATGAAACTTACACAGTTTTACAAACCAATGTTACCTCAATAAAAAATAACTTAAAAAAATGAAGTGGTATGTTGGTACTATGATGGCCACAGTCATGCTGGGGAGGATAGGAACAGAGGGAATTTGCTTTTACCGGCTGGATGTTCCATAGAGATGAGGCTGGGTTGCTGCAGATATGGTCACAATCACAGCTGGGACTCCACACCCACAGGGAATGTGAGCTTCTTCATGAACCTGTTCACACTGGAGTAGTTGACCACCATTAGGTTGCGTGCAGTGAGGAAAAGGTGCAGGCCCTCCAGCAGCATCCAGGTGAAGGAGGCCAGGTAGAGATAGTGTAAGGCACCTGCGATGATGCTACACAGCACCTGGGGGAGCAGTAAGGTGTTACCAGGAAGGGGCATGGCCCCAGAACCTCCTTTATACCTTGCCACTAGGGAGAATGCTGATGTATATGAAGGGGTTGTCAGTGGAGTGTCTATCTTCTAGTTGTGTGTGTCACTGTGAAGTTGGCTACTTACCCATCTAACCTTACCTAGATCCCAGGCCATTTTTTTTAAAGGTGTCCAAGGCAGCATGACTTCATGAACTCAGCATCCCCTGGGGCAGGGCAGTGGTATTTTGGGGCAGTATAAGTACCTTGATCTCAGTTCTGTCGATGGCTATTAGGAAGAGCAGGTGGGCCAGAAAGAGGCAGATGGAGAGCTGCAGGTGGAGTGAGGTGCTGGTGTTCTGGATGGGTTTGCACAGCAGGAAGGTGAGGGCCCCCAGGAGAAGGCACAGCAGAGAGAGGGTCAGCCCCATGTAGGTGATCACATTGAGTGAAGTATTCTCTTCCTGGGACCCAGCGGAGAGCAGGTCACCGTCACACTTTCCTGCTCTTGGGTAATGTCCCTTCCACCATTTTTATTTTTATTTTTAGGCAAAGGATAATCAGGAATGGAGGATCCAGCTAAATTTGTGATATTTAGAATGTTAGACTCCAGGTTTAGAATGTTAGTTTTAGGGGTCTGAAATGGCTATTTCTTTTCCTGGAGGAATTGAAGTACAGGATAGTCTTTAGTCAAGACAAAGTCCTGGTACTCACAAGCATTTATTTTCCAGTAGACTTTTGGGCATTTCTAAAGTTTTGGTCCCCCTGAGAAGTTCACTGAGGCGTGAGGCTCCACACGTGCAGCACCATCCTTCATTCCCATCATGTGCTGATGCCTCTACCTGGAGACTTGATGTCCAGGTATCAACTCCCCAGCATGGACTCCAGTGATCTCATCTTTGCAATACTTTTTTCTTGGTGTCACTAAGCCTTAGAGATTTAGAGCTTGACAGTTTGATAAAGGGGGAAACGCTTACACTGGCAATGGTGTTGGCTAAAAATTCCTATTTTCTGCATCTTTTTGAAAATCACCATAGATCCATGAGGAGAATGAAAAGAAAGTACCCACCAATGTCATTTCAGTGAAAGTTGAGCAGAGGGAGGGAGGGAGGGAGAGAGAGAGAGAGAGAGAGGGGGAGATAGAAAACAGGCAAATTACAAAGAAAATGGAAGTAAAAATGTTTAAAGTAGATACATCTAAATAAAGAGCAATTGGGTATTGTTGGTATATTTTAATTTTGGAAACATCTATCAGTTTGACTTTGTTTAGGAGTAAAGTGTTAAAAAATAAATCATGATTTTGAGAAAAAAAGAGTGTATACATGTATGTGTAACTGGGTCACAATGCAGTGCAGTAGAAAATTGACAGAACACTGTAAACCAGCTATAATGGAAAAAATAAAAATCATTATATACATAAAAAATAAAAAAATCATAATCTGTGCAGTTGATTTTGAGGCATCATAAATTTTGAGAATCTTTGGTTTCACAAATAAAATATAAAAGAATTTCCCAAATCCATGAGAAATATAAGAATAAGCAAATAGAAAAATATACCTAAGTTGTGAAAAAGTTTTTCCAGAGCTGGAAATACTAATGTCTCCTAGATAAAAATGTTCCATTATACTAATCATAAAAAAGTCACATTTTTCCCTAGATATGATATTTAACTCTTAAATGTGTAAACATGGAAAAAATTGATAGTCACCTTGGGGGAAGGGTGTAAGAAGCACACACCTTTATGTAAAACTGAATGCAGTGTTCACAGGTATGACTTAGATGCGCTGAAATTTGGAAAACTCTATTAACATGCAATGATGAATTTGACCCAGCATCCATCCTAACTGCATATTCAAACACAAGAACAGTGAAGTAAGTCTAAACATTGCATCATTATTGGTAATAGCAAATGATCTAACAAAAACATCCACTGTGAGAGGCCTTGATGTATAACGTACAGCAAATTCCCCCTACAGAATGCAATGTGGCCAAAGAGTGATGGAGAATCTCTTTGTAGAATCAAAGGACTAACTTACCAGGTGTGTGAAAAAAGGACAAAGGAAGAAATACAGAATTATTTTTATATGTATAAAATATCCATAAAAATGTTCAGGAGAAACTAAAAACTTTGCTTGTTGGAACCAGAGGAACTAGGTGTCTGGTGTTGGGCTTGGGATGGAGAATCTTCAGTGTTCACTCTCTTGTTCTATTGGGATTCAAAACTTAACTATCTTAACTCTATAATAAATAGGAAGCAGTATATAAGTAAAAGTATGAATATCGTGGTATTTAGTGGCATGGCTGTAGGTCACATACCCTTGGAGTATTGGTCAAAATTCTGGGGGCTCGTACGATGTCTGACCATTGCTGGGATACTTTTCATGCCTCATTTCATGTGGGTGCCACATTTATTTCAGTAAATACTCTATTCCTTGAAATCTCCAGAGAGTTTTTGGTTTGGGTGAACCAGAAAATTTACCAGCTCCCATGGCTAGGTGAGGAGGCAAAGACAGCTACTGACTCTCCTGTACTCACTAGCTCCCCTGGTCCCCTGTCACCTCTGTCATCATCAGAGTTCCCTTTTGCAACCCATGAACAGTCCAGTCCAGAAGACACTGGTGGTCAGCAGAAAAATATATCCCCTGGGGTACACATGAACAGTTCTAGCTTTGAAGTCAAACACCCATCTAGGTGCTGCTGTGAATTGATCTTGCAGATGGAATTCAAGTTCTACAACTGACTTTAAGAAAAGTCTATCATTCTCTGCAGTCTAATAGACACTGAGTTCAAAAAGGAGGTAATGATTATACTGAAGGAATTAAGAGCAGATATGAACTGTAATGCTGTTTACTTTAGAAAGGAGTTGGATACTATAAGGAGGAGGTAGGAAAAATTAGAAAATTCATTTGCAAAGACACAAGCTGAGTTAAAGGAATTGAAGAGAAGAATGAATAATGCAGAGGAATGAATAAGTGACTTGGAAGGTATAATAATGGAAAGCACCCAATCAGGACAGCAGACACAACACCAAAGGAAAAAACATGAAAGCAGTATAAGAGATCTATGGAATAATACAAAATAGGCCAATCTACACATAATAGGTATTCAAGAAGGAGAAGAAAAAGGAAAAGGGATTGGAAATATATTTGAAGTAATTATGGATGAAAACTTTCCAAATATAAAGGAAATAGACATCAAGATACAGGAAGCACAGAGGGCCCCAAACAAGTTGAACCCAAACAGATCTATACCAAGATATATTATAATAAAAATGGCAAGATTAAATATACAGAGAGGATTATATAGGCAGTAAGAGAAAAACAAAGCACTTATTGTAAGGGAACCCTCATAAGGCTATCATCTGATTTTTCTACAGAAATGCTACAGGCCAGAAGAGAGTGGCAAGATATATTCAAAGTTCTAGGAGTTCCTGTCGTGGTGCAGTGGTTAATGAATCCAACTAGGAACCATGATGTTGTGGGTTTGATCCCTGGCCTTGCTCAGGGGGTTAAGGATCTGGCATTGCTGTGAGCAGTGGTGTAGGTTGCAGACGTGGCTCGGATCCCTCGTTGCTGTGGCTCTGGCGTAGGCCAGCGGCTACAGCTCCAATTGGACCCCTAGCCTGGGAATCTCCATGTGCCATGGGAGTGGCCCTAGAAAAGGCAACAACAACAACAACAAAAAAGACAACATTCTAAAAGGGGAAAATGTGCAGCCTAGGGTACTCTATGCATAAAGAATATAATTTAAAATAGGAGAAATAAAGAATTTCTCCAACAAACAAAATATAAAAGAATACAGCAATACTAAAACCACTATAAAAGAAACTGAAACATGTCCTCTAAATAGAAAAAAAGAAGATATAGGATAGAGGAAATCGGAAATGGAAAGTAATCACTTAAATAAGTCAGTATACAGAGCTAAAAGGAAAAAAGCCCACATATTTGTAAAAGTGACGATAAACACAAGGAACAACAAAAGGATGAACATGATGATGTTAAAAAAGGACTTCAAAATCATAAAATGTGGGATGGAAAGTAAGAAAATCTAGACGCTTTTTATTTGGGATGTGTTTGCACCTCTATGACTATCAGGCTAAAGCAAGCAGATATAAGAAGGGGTTAGCATACTTGAAAAACAGGGCAAGCACAAATCAAAACCAAATAATAATTCACAAAAACTAAAAATAAGAGGACACATTCATAAAATAAAAGGAAATTATCAAACCAGAAAAGAAAGGAACAAAGAAGAAACATAGACTGAACTGGAAAACAAGGTTTAAAGTGGCAATAAATAACATATTTATCAATAATTACCTTAAATATCAATGGGCTGTATGCTCCAATCAAAAGACAGAGAGTGGCAGACCAGATAAAAAAACAAGAACCTACAATTTGTTGCCTACCAAGAGACTCATCTTAGGGTAAAGGACACAAATAAATTGAAAGTGAAGTGATGGAAAAGTGTATTTCATGCAAATGGAAATGAGAGGAAAACAGGAATTACAATACTCATATAAAAAATAGACTTTAAAATGTAGGCCATAAAGAAAGACAAAGAAGGACACTATTTGTTGATAAAAGGAATATTTCAAGAAAAGGATATTATATTCATCAATATATATGCCCCTAACATAGGAGCACCCAAATACCTACAACAAATACTAACAGACATAAAAGGAGAAATTGACGGGATCACAGTAATAGTAGAAGACATTAACACCTCACTCAGGTCAATGGTCAGATCCTCTAGATAGAATATCATTAAGACAACAGAGATCCTAAAAGACAATAGAACAGTTAGACTTAATTGATATTTTTAGGACATTGCATCCAAAAAAACCCAGAGTATGCATTCTTTTCAAGTGCACATGGAACATTATCTATGATTGACCACATACTGGGGCGCAAAAATAACCTCAACAAATTTAAGAGTATAGAAATTATTTCAAGTATCTTCGATGACCACACTGGCATGAAACTAGAAATCAACCACAGGAAAATAAATCAGAAAAAACTAACTACATGAAGACTAAACAGCATGCTATTAAAAACCCAATGAGTCAATGAGGAAATCAAAAAGGAAATTACATAAAACAATGAACAATCATTAAAATCTATGGGATGCCACAAAAGCAGTTCTTAGAGGGAAGTTCATAGAGATACAGGTCTTCCTCAAAAAAGAAGAAAAACCTCAAATCAATAACTTAACATACCACCTAAAAGAATTAGAAAAAGAAGAATGAGCAAAACCTAAAATTAGCAGTAGGAAGGAAATCATAGATCAGAAAGCAAATCAATAAAATTGAGATTAAAAACAATAGGAAAAAAATCAATAAACCAAGAGCTGGTTCTTTGAAAGGTTATACTAAATTGACAACCCCCTGCCAGACTCAAAAGAAGAGAGAAAGAACCCAAATAAACAAAATAAGAAATGAAAAAAGAGAAATCTCAAGTCTGGGAGATATGCCCCCTACTTTGCTTTTTTATCCTTAGGCTTGATTTGTCAATTCTGGATTTTTTGTGGTTCCATATGAATTTTTAGATTGTTTGTTGTAGTTCTGTGAAAAATATCGTAGGTAATTTGATTGGGATCACATTAAATCTGTAGATTGCTTTGGGTAGAATGGCCATTTTTACAATATTGCAATGACATATTAGAAAGGGAATATAAAAAACAATACCTTTTAAAATCACACCCCCCAAAATTAAATACCTAGGAATAAACCTAAGGAGGTGACAGACTTATATGCTGAGAACTGTAGAACATTAATCAAGGAAATTAAAGAGGATTCAAAGAAATGGAAGGATATACCATGCTCCTGGATTGAAAGAATTAATATTTTAATTTAGGTATTTAATTTTGGGGGGTGTGTTTTTTATATTCCCTTTCTAATATGTCATTGCAATATTGTAAAAATGGCCATTCTACCCAAAGCAATCTACAGTTTTAATGTGATCCCTATCAAATTACCTATGATATTTTTCACAGAACTAGAACAATTAAACATTTATACACAACAATAAAAGACCCAGAATTACCAAATCGATCCTAAGGATAAAAAAGCAAAGTAGGGGACATATCTCCCAGACTTCAGACAATATTAAAAAGCTACAGTAATCAATACAGTGTGGTACTAGTACAAAAACAGACATACAAATCAATTGAAGAGAAATGGAAGATAGTATGAGTAAAAGAACATATATATGTGTATGATCAGTCGGGTCACTTAGCTGTACAGCAGAAATTGACGGAACATTGTAATCAACTATAAAAAAACATTAAAAATGAAATGAAATGAAAAACAAAAATATACATGGACAAACAAACAAAGAAATATATGGCCTAGGTGGGCTTGACTTACTCAGAAGAGCTCTTAAGAGATCTTGGCTCTTCCTGGTGAAAAGGATTCTAAGGACAAGAGAGTTTTGACATAAGGGATCTTCTCTTGCTAGTCTCCAGATAGCACCATGTAAGAAGGAATGTGGGCAGCCCCTAGGAGCTCAGTCTGGTCCCCTT
The DNA here is from genome assembly GCF_016906955.1 of Phacochoerus africanus. Lineage (NCBI taxonomy): Eukaryota > Metazoa > Chordata > Mammalia > Artiodactyla > Suidae > Phacochoerus > Phacochoerus africanus. Next base: position 53,799 of record NW_025927393.1, read on the forward strand.
CTGACAGCAAGAAAAGAGACTTCAGTTCTTCTACCACAAGGAACTGATTTCTGCCAGCTTTCAGGGAGCTTATATGAGGACCCCAAGCTTCAGAGGAGAGGCAAGACTTGTAATACCCTGAAAAAACAGCCCATTTTTTGACCAGAAGAAACTGCAAGGTAATATATATTTTTTTCTTTTTTACTTGATACATGTGTGTGGATATGTTACACAGCAGGAGATACTGAATGCAGCCCCTCTCAGGGCTCTCACCTGTACTTCGTAGTGAGCCATGAGGATGGCAAAGCTGCTGAGGTGGGTGCAATGGCAGATAGTGCTATTGTCTTTGGTGCTCACCATCCTGCAGCCATTGGTGGCCCAATGACCACTTGCATTATGGCTATTCTCCCAGAAGACACAGAACACTTTCTGCCTTGGCCCAAGGGTCACTGACTGTAGGAAAAAGAAATGGGTTTGAGCTAGTTGTTCTAATGCTTATGGAGGGCTTTCCTGAGGGCATGGTGAGCTCCTGAAGGAGAACCCTGAAGCCCAAGACTGTGCAGGACTCAGGGCTCTTCCACACCCACAGCTCCATCCCACCAGGACTCACATGCTGAAAGATGAAGGTAACTGGGGAGTTGAGGTTCTGTGTGTTATTGCGGTTGAGAAAGGCGGATACCACATTTGATAGCAGGATGGGGGAGATTTCCTGTCTCAAGACCATTTGTGTCTCATGCAGAACTATCTCCTCCTCAGTATCCAGGACCAAAGAGACATTGTCAAGCAATTTTCTCATCCCTGGTGTAGAGACAAGGCCCACTACAATAGGACCTGCAGGACAGGAGCAAAGTTGACATCTTGGGATGCCCAACGTGACCTCTTCTTTAGATGGACTCTTTCATTTTGCCTCTGATATACCGCAGTTCTAGTTAAACTTCATTTTTTTGGTCACATCTTCACAAACTTGTCCCACTGTGAAGCCTCAGTGTCCTTTCTCTCCCTTAACTGTTACCTGAATCACTAGATTCGTGCAGTGTATCCCAGGTCAGCAGCATCTTTGTCTGATTTTGAGTCAAGGTGATATTCCTACCTTCTTCCTACATAACCTTCAGGGAGAATTCTAAAAGTTTATGGCATTATACAAGGAAGTAAGGTTAATAATTGTGTGAGCAGTGTTTGACATAACACTGTTTTATGCATATATATTCAAATATAACATAATACATAAATACTCTCTATATTACATAAGATATTATATATAAATGATAGTTTTATTTGTTATATGTAATAACATTTTTTTTTCCTTTTAGGGCCACATCTGCAGCATATGGAAGTTCCCGGGTTAGGGGGTGCTTGGGTTTGAATTGGAGCTGCAGCTGCCAGCCTATGCAACAATCACTGTGGGTCCTGATCTGACCCACATCTGTGACCTAAGCCATTGTGCGATTCTGGATTCTTAACCCACTGAGTGAGCTCAGGGATCAAACATGCATTCTCATGGACACTTTGTTGGGTTCTTAACCTGTTGAGCCTCAAGAGGAACCCCTGCTATAAGTAATAACATATGATACATATAATGCAAGTTTATAATTTGCATTTACAATGGATCATTACACTATGAGCAATCATTCAACAACATTTTAGGAAACCTAGATGAAATGGAAAAATTACTAGAGACACACAAAATGCTAAAAATCATATAAGAAATAGAAAATTGGGGAAATGAGAAGATGGAAGAGTAGTAGGGCTTTAAGCTCACCTACTCCCACAAATACATTGAAAATACATCTACATGTGGAATGATTCACATAGAAAATTTGCTGAACACTGGAAAAAGATCTCAGCATTCTGATTGAGCAAGAAAATCTTCATGAAACTGGGTAGGGTATAAGATAAAGAAAAAAAGGAAAAGAGAGAAAATGAGAAAGGAACTAGGATGGGACTTGCACAGATAGGAAGGAGCTGGTACAGAAGAAAAGCTTCTGCACTCTGGGAAGTTCTCCCACCAGCCAGGAGATCAGCTGGGACAGATGAGGAACTTCAGAGTCTTGGAAGACCTCATTGTATCCTTCCTGGTGAGTAGGAACTTTTTCCTATTCACATGGGGGCTTCCCTAAGTGAACGTGGTGGCCTAGATGCTCTGTTGTCCAGATGTGGATGGACTCAACCTGAGTCCTACCAGTCTGTCAGCCCAGGTGTGGACATCATGGCCACCCATGTTCTATCCTGAGCATTTGGAGAAAGGCCAGAGTGGGTTTTCTTGGGAAGTGAGTGCAGGAGAAATTCTGCATTTCCCAGCCAGGACCCATTTTTGCTCCCAATAATGGCCTTTGTACTTATCCCCAGAATGGCTGCTCACTGGCTGAATTCTCTTTGGAATCTCAATGACTCTTTCAGGGACATGCTGTCCTATCTATACTGACTCTGACAACTCAATAGAGATAGACCCAGAAGTGTACCTGATCTAGGCTCCCCAAGGCTGAAACTATAAGGCAAGAGCAGGGAGAATGAAGAAGATGCTAGAAAGGCCAGGGCCATCCAGACAGTGGCACTATATCAAGTGGGGAAGTCCTGGGTGCCTTTTTTTGATCCCCAGGGAGGCATCCCCTGCACAAGCAGGAAGTGGTGAGAATCCACGCATGAGGAATGTCAATGGTGGGTGAGGGCAGGCTGGCTGGAGTGGGGAGAAAGGTCTGATGGGTGAGGGGTAGCAGGTGTTTGTGTCATATGGGCCCTTGTGCTCCACCAGGGATACAGACCTTTGGCTTCTTGCCAGTGGGGCTTAGCCTTCTTCTTCTGTCCCCCATCAGTCTGGCCCCCCATGGAGCCTGGTTTGACCTCCTTGGGAGAGGTTTGGTCCTGGGGAAATGGTTCCTTATGATGATCTCTGTTGCTGTCTGGTCCAGATGGGAGCCTCTTCTGTTCATCCAGATCTCCAAGTGTGTATGTTGGGGTGCTCTTGTCATCCTGCTCTGACACAACATTTTTCTGAGTCCTGGTCCTTGTGATATTCTCATGCTTGACAACTGAAATTATTGATATGTATTAGGGCAGAACTTTGTGTGGGAAATAGAGACAGAGTGGTTAAGAAGTAACGTCAGGTTGCTGGTGTTGTTGGCAGGGACTGGGTTGCCTTGGGAAGGTGGTCACCCTTGGACATCCCCACTCCGTGGTTTGAGGTGTGAAAGAATGCCTGGTATGGCAGAGCCTCTATGGGCTTCAGTGGGGAAATGTCTCTCCTGGTAGTCACTGATGATGGTTAAGAGGATAATTATTGTGCTAGAACCAAATGGGCTATGACTTCCTGGGGTACTTTGAACGACATCCCTGTCTTTTGTTTTGTGAAAATAAGATGCCTGGGGGTCAGATGGATATTTCAAAATTCTGGAAGTGATATTTAATGTTCAGAGTGGATGTGTGACTGCATAGGTGTCCATGCCAGCTCTTTGCTACATTCGAAGTCCACAGAGGAGATAGAAAACATAGGTTGGCTCTTACCTTGACATGTGTTCTCACTTTCTTTCCTGAACATCGTTGCCCCAGAAACAAGTTGGTATCCTGGGCTGCATGTGCAGTAGTATCTCCCATCTGTGTTCCAGCACTGTGAAAATTTTCCACAAGACACTGTGGAGGGGGTTTCACACTCATTGATGTCTGGAACACAATAGGACAATGTTCACCTCGTGATGGTGTGAAGGCACATGGTAGAGGCTACGGTCTCTAGCCTGATCCTATCATGAGGACTGGACAGACTGAGCTCCCAGGAGGTACTCATCTTTCTTCAGAAAGAATGCTGACTTCTATGCTCATCTCTGCTCACTAGCTGGCCCAAATGGACCTGAATTTAGACACTCACCTGCTTCAGGATGGGAAAAGCATGATGGAAGTCTGCACCCCATTTCTAGGCCTTGAGGGGTAGATGGAGGCACTTACTGAGGTGTCAGCCCCTCTCCTATGGTGCTCTTTGCACTATCATGGCTCTGTGTGTGTTATCTCAAGGTGGGTAGTGGCAATGAATTATGCCCTTAAGTGGAGGGAGTCATGGCCAGGCACTTTCCAGTGTGAAACTCATTATTTACAATTTAGGATAAATCCAGGAGACCTGGCCCTTTGCCATTGATGGCTTTGACCTACTATTACTCACTGGGCCCAAGTATATCCCCAAATCCTCATCAATGTCCCAAAGTTAAACCTTTTCAAGAGGGAGTCTTGCTGTCTCCACCCCTGGGGGAAGTCCTCACTGATCTAATGCAGTTGGGGATTTGAAATCATTAAGCAGTACAATCGTTCTCACAGCTGGTCACTGGGTATTTTCTGGAAACTTCTGTGTCTCTGTTCTCTGAACATAAAAGGAAAGATGCTCATGAGTCACATTGCCTTTGAGGAGCTCAGGGAACCAAAAAGTAAGGGCTGAAAACTACTGGCCAAAAAGAACAATGGTTTAATAAGCACGACAGACACAAGAATGAATCAAAATGAAGAGACAGAATGTCCTACCCTGTACTTTCTGATCAGGGAATATAAGACTTTAGGGCCTTGGACTCACAGCATTGTGGTGAGTCAGGGCAGACAACTGTTTTCCCTCAGATCCGAGTTCTTTCTGCACCTCGGGATTTAGTTTCTTTCCTTATTTTTTTTTTATTTTCCCACTGTACAGCAAGGGGGTCAGGTTATCCTTACATGTATACATTACAATTACATTTTTCCCCCAGCCTTTCTTCTGTTACAACATGAGTATCTAGACAAAGTTCTCAATGCTATTCAGCAGGATCTCCTTGTAAATCTATTCTAAGTTGTGTCTGATAAGCCCAAGTTCCCGATCCCTCCCACTCCCTCCCCCTCCCATCAGGCAGCCACAAGTCTCTTCTCCAAGTCCATGATTTTCTTTTCTGTGGAGATGTTCATTTGTGCTGGATATTAGATTCCAGTTATAAATGAGATCATATGGTATTTGTCTTTTCTTTCTGGCTCATTTCACTCAGGATGAGATTCTCTAGCTCCATCCATGTTGTTGCAAATGGCATTATGTCATTCCTTTTTATGGCTGAGTAGTATTCCATTGTGTATATATACCACTTCTTCCGAATCCAATCATCTGTTGATGGACATTTGGGTTGTTTCCATGTCTTGGCTATTGTGAATAGTGCTGCAATGAGCATGCGGGTGCACGTGTCTCTTTTAAGGAGAGTTTTGTCCGGATAGATGCCCAAGAGTGGGATTGTGGGGTCATATGGAAGTTCTATGTATAGATTTCTAAGGTATCTCCAAACTGTTCTCCATAGTGGCTGTACCAGTTTACATTCCCACCAACAGTGTAGGAGGGTTCCCTTTTCTCCACAGCCCCTCCAGCACTTGTTATTTGTGGATTTATTAATGATGGCCATTCTGACTGGTGTGAGGTGGTACCTCATGGTAGTTTTGATTTGCATTTCTCTTATAATCAGCGATGTTGAGCATTTTTTCATGTGTTTGTTAGCCATCTGTATATCTTCTTTGGAGAAATGTCTATTCAGGTCTTTTGCCCATTTTTCCATTGATTGATTGGCTTTTTTGCTGCTGGGTTGTATAAGTTGTTTATATATTCTAGAGATTAAGCCCTTGTCAGTTGCATCATTTGAAATTGTTTTCTCCCATTCTGTAAGTTGTCTTTTTGTTTTCTTTTTGGTCTCCTTAAACTCTTTCAAAAGGTTGAAGAAGAAGGAATACTCCCAAAGTCATTCTATGATGCCACCATCACCCTCATACCAAAACCAGACAGAGATACCACCAAAAAAGAAAACTATCGCCCAATATCATTGATGAGTATAGATGCAAAAATTCTCAACAAAATCTTAGCCAACCGAATCCAACAACATACCAAAAAAATTAGACACCATGACCAGGTTGGGTTCATCCCAGGTTCACAAGGATGGTTCAACATACGCAAATCAATCAGCATCATACACCACATTAACAAAAAAAAGTCAAAAATCATATGATCATCTCAATAGACACAGAAAAAGCATTTGACAAAGTCCAACATCCATTCATGATCAAGACCCTCGCCAAAGTGGGTATAGAGGGAACATTCCTGAATATAATCAAAGCCATTTATGATAAACCCACAGCAAATATAATCCTCAATGGGAAAAAACTGAAAGCCTTCTCACTCCAATCTGGAACAAGACAGGGATGCCACTGTTCTTCAACATCGTTTTGGAAGTCCTAGCCACAGCAATTAGACAAACCGAAGAAATAAAAGGCATCCATATAGGAAGAGAAGAGATAAACTGTCATTGTTTGCAGATGACATGATACTATACATAGAAAACCCTAAGGACTCAACCCCAAAACTCCTTGAACTGATTCATAAATTCAGCAAAGTAGCAGGATATAAGATTAACATTCAGAAGTCAGTTGCATTTCTGTATACCAGCAATGAAATATTAGAAAAGGAATGCAAAAATATGATACCTTTTAAAATTGCACCTCACAAAATCAAATACCTCGGAATACACCTGACCAAGGAGGTAAAGGACCTATATGCTGAGAACTATAAAACTTTAATCAAAGCAATCAAAGAAGATGTAAAGAAATGGAAAGATATTCCATGTTCCTGGATTGGGAAAATCAATATTGTAAAAATGGCCATACTACCCAAAGTAATCTACAGATTCAATGCAGTCCCTATCAAATTACCCAGGACATTTTTCACAGAACTAGAACAAACAATCCAAACATTTATATGGAACCACAAAGGACCCAGAATCGCCAAAGCAATCCTGAGAAACAAAAACCAAGCAGGAGGCATAACTCTCCCAGACCTCAAGAAATACTACAAAGCCACAGTCATCAAAACAGTGTGGTACTGGTATCAAAACAGACAGACAGACCAATGGAACAGAATAGAGAACCCAGACATAAACCCTGACACCTATGGTCAATTCATCTTTGACAAGGGAGGCAAGAACATCAAATGGGAAAAAGAAAGTCTCTTCAGCAAGCCTTGCTGGGAAACCTGGACAGCTGCATGCAAAGCAATGAAACTAGAACACACGCTCACACCCTGCACAAAAATAAACTCCAAATGGCTGAAAGACTTAAATATACGACAGGACACCATCAAACTCCTAGAAGAGAACATAGGCAAAACACTCTCTGACATCAACAGCATGAATATTTTCTCAGGTCAGTCTCCCAAAGCAATCGAAATTAGAGCAAAAATAAACCCATGGGACCTCATCAAACTGAAAAGCTTTTGCACAGCAAAGGAAACCCAGATTTAGTTTCTAAGGCCCCATATCCAGGCTGTGGGTGTCAGCTCTAAGACAGGAAAGTATTTGGGAGGGATGCACAATGGAAGGATTCATGTTGAGCTTCTACCTGGTCATTGGAACTTCCTCCTCTATTCTTATATGGTGGTGATAGTTGGAGATCTGTCTTAAAGTTTGACTGTGTGGGGTGGAGTCAAGTGGGGGAGAGATGGAATGGAGGTTGAGGAGGAGAAGATATGAGGATAGGAAAGTCTTCAACCAGAGAACTGTGCTCCCAGCAAAGATCTGAGAGCCAGTAATATTAGCTGGAGGATCTCCTCTCCATGTTCAACAGTCTACAAATTTCTGTGAGACACATACACATGCAAATGCACAAAGAATTCCTTAGGAATTTCTCTAGGGTCATGGAAGGGCTAAGTGTTAGTCACAAATCTGTTTTCCCTTATAAAATTTACTTTTCTTCCAATGTTAAGTAACACATAGATACTTAAAAAATGAAGAAAATGTAAAAAATGAAAACAAAGAAAATTGTCCTTAGGTCCACTGGACAGACTCCTAGAAAATTTTAGTTATACATTTCATTGTCTCAAATATATTAGGAGTATTTTTACTTATTAGCAATAAGCATGCATCTAAAACTACTATGAGTAGATGAAGAGTATTTATTGTTGTAAAAATCATATAATTTTCTCTTTCTCCCACTTTTTAATTGTTTAAATTATACGTAACATAACGTTTACCTATTAACCATTTAAAATAATGTAATTTTCTTTTATGATTGTGTGGTGTTGAAAAATAAAGTATTTAGCTTTAGACCTTGAGCTTTGTTCTACCACTTTATTATTAATTGTTTGGATAAATAAATCAAAATATTTGTGGTCAATTGTGATCATTTAAAAATGACACTACTCTGAAACCATAACATTCTTAGAAGATAACATACGGGGTAAACTTTTTGACATTGGTATTGGCAAAGATATTTTATATTTGGCTCCTGAAGCAAAGGCAACAAAAAAAGAAATAAATAAGTAGGAATACACCAAATTAAAAATTTTCCAAATAGTGGAGTAAACCATCAACAAAATGAAAAGGCAATCTACAATTTGGGAGCAAATACTTGAAAATCAAATATCTCACAATGAGATAACATCCAACATACAAAAAGGACTACACAAACTCAATAGAGACAAAGTAAAAAAAAAGTCTAATTTAAAAATGGGGAGAGGATCTGAATATATATTTTCCAAAGACTTCCAAATAGCCAATAGGAACATGAAAAACTTCACCATATCACTAACTATCAGAGAAATGCAATGAAAACCACCATGAGATAACGCTCCACGCATATTAAAATGGATATTATGGAAAAGACAAGAAATAACAAGTGTTGGCTAGGAGGGGAGAAAAGGGAACACTTGTGTACTGTTGGTGGGAACAAAAATTTGTATATATATACTATGGAAAACATAGAGTTTCCTAAAAAAGTTAAGAATAGAACTACTATATAATTCCACTTCTGGGTATTTATCTGAAGAAAATGAAAACACTTACTTGGAAAGATATCTGCACCCCCCCCATGTACATTGCAGCCTTATCTACAACATTCAAGTCATAGAAAGAACGTAAGTGTCCACTGAACATGAATGATAACAAAAAAGTGGTATATATGCAGTGGAATATTATTCAGACATTAAAGCAAAGGAACCTGTACCATTTGTGACAATATAGATGGACTTTGAGGGCATTATGCTAAGTAAAATTAGTCAGATGGAAAAAGTCAAATGCTACATGATCTTGCTTGTATGTGGAATCTAAAAATCCCTTGAACTCATGGATACAGAGAGTGGTCATTGTTGGTGGTGAGGGTTGGAGGTTGGGCAAAATGATTGAAGGTGGGAAAAAACCCACAATCTTCGCTCTGCTTGCTTCCTGGGTCTGCTGTGAGGACTGAGGTGGGAACCATGATTGTGAGTGGGCAAGCGTTCTTGGAGAACTTGAGCTACTAAAAGAACCTGAGCTTCATGGGCCTAGGAGTTTCTTTCCTTTCATTGGTGCCATTATTTACCCCCTTTCTTTGTGCTATAAAAAATAGTAACCATAGTAATGATGATAATAGCCTGCATTTTTTGATGATTTTCTCTGTATTATACTTTACTTTTTCCTCAAGAAGGTAAATATTAAATCTCGGTCCACTGGCTAACTGTATGTCCTCTTTGAAGAAATGTCTATTTAGGTCTTCTTCCCATTTTTTCTTTTTTTCTTTTTTATCTTTTTGCCATTTCTTGGGCCGCTCTTGTGGCATATGGAGGTTCCCAGGGTAGGGGTCTAATAGGAGCTGTAGCCATCGGCCTACACCAGAGCCACAGCAACGCTGGATCCTTAACTCACTGAGAAAGGCCAGGGATCGAACCTGCAACCTCATGGTTCCTAGTCGGATTCATTAACCACTGAGCCATAACGGGAACTCCTTCCACCCATTTTTTCACTTGGGTTTTTGTTGTCACTGTGGTTGAGTTGTAAGAATTGTTTGTAAATTTTGGAGATTAGGTCCTTGTCTGCTGCATTGTTTGAAAAAAATTTTCTCCCATTCTGTGGGTTGGGGTTATTAGATGTAAATTGTTACTTTTGGACTGGGTAAGCAATGTGGTCCTACTGTACCGCACAGGAAACTATGTCCAGTCTTTTGGGTTAGAACATGATGGAAGATAGTATGATAAAAAAAAAAAAAACTCAGTCCATGGATGTGGGATCAGTACAATGAATATCCCGAATATATAGACAAACAAAATGAAGCAGAGACAGGAAAGACAAGTTCCTAAATATCAGGGAGCCAGTGTCAGAGCTATACTTTGAACATAGGCAGCCCAGTTCTGCTGTGTAAGATCTCAACACTCCACCTACTAAAACCTGATTTCCTATTCCCCTCATACTTCCCTGAGCTGTTACCTCTCTCTTACCCTTGTTAAAATGCTTCTGTGCTGCTCTCAGGGATGAGGACTCTGGAGGCCCCACTACCTCCTCCCACAACTTTGGTATGCCACCCTCCCTCCAAGCCTCTGTACCGTCACAACTCTCTGAACAGCTGGTGATGATTTCTCCAGATGATAAATTGAATCCCAAAGTGCAGCGACAGCTGTTAGCATTGACACATTTGGAGTTTGGAGGGCACCACTGGGCACATTCTGTGGGGTCAGAGGCTGTGGGGAGGAACCATAGTCAGAAGACTCAAGAAATAGAGGAGGCCAGGTGCAAGCTGGAGGCCCAATAGTAGAGGAGGGGAAAGAAGAGAGGGATGGCTACCAGCAGAAGTGGAAGAGTTCAGAAAAATCTGGACATTTGGGGAGGAATAACAGCTTCTCTTATCCTTAGAGGACCATCACTTGCAGAATAATCCTCCCTCCCCTCTGTTGTTGGTGAGAGGACCCAGACCAGAGCAGGCACTCTCCAGCATATGTCACTTATGGGGTTGGGTAGGCAGACTCACCTTTAAGCTTTTCAGCTGCAGTTTTCAATGTTATAATCAGCAGTGCCTCTAGACTTAGGCAGATAGACAGAGAGATTACAAAGAGGGGAGAGTTGAGGTCCAGTTTCAACCACATATGCATTGGCCATTGCCTTCTTACTAGGTGGCTCAGGGGGTGCTGAGCTGTGGGCCTCTGCTAAATGGGCTCAGTGTCCACCCTGCCCTCAAGTGGTCTTGGTCAATATGGGGCTTGTGTTGACTTCCTTAATAGACTAAGGTTGGGCTAGGACAATGGTCCTCAGTGATGCACTCATTTTTTATTTGCTCCAGATAAGAGCTTCATTGAGTGTACTTGGGTTAATCCACATCACCCTATCTATTCTGACATAACATCATCCCAGGCCCCAGTCATTTGAGTTGCCCACAGGCCTGTGAATTGAAATTATTGGGCAGGGGAAAGGTGGAGCCTTGCATGGGGAAATAGACAAAGGCTGAGTGGCCAAAGAATTGGATCAGGGTGCCAGATGTGGTTGTTGGCCAAGGACTGGGCTGGCTGGGGAAGGTGGGCCCAGTCTCAAATCTCCCCCTTCCTGTTTCTGGGCAGGATTCTTGGGTCTATCATGGCAGAGGAGTCTCGGAGGGCTCCTGACTTGGCCAAGCTTTTGTGAGCTCCAGTGGAGGAGGGTCTTATCCTGGCAGTCAGTGATGAAGAATACAGACAGTATATTGGAACTCATTGCACTGGAAGTCAACTCCTGCAGCATGTTGAATGCCAACCTCTCTGTTTTAAGAAAACAAGATGCTAGCTGGCAAGAAGGCCATCCCAAAATGGCAGAAGTGACATTCTGTGAAGGGTTCTGACCCTCAGGGTTTGGAGACAGGGGGGATATCAGGCAGATGCTCAGAACAGTTCTCTGTCGCTTGGAGAAAGTGGACTGGGTGACCACAAACTTCATGAATGACGGGATGTACGAAAGATGTGGATTCCTTCTTACCAGGAGTCATGCTTCTACACTCATTCACAAACATTTCACGAGAAAGAAGACTGTTTCCTTTTTTGCAAAGGGAGTGGCTCTCGTTAAAGTCCTGGCAGTCTATATGTATTTCAGAGGACACATTCCAGGATGGTCTACACTCATTGATATCTGGAACACAACAAGACAAAAGGTCACCTCCCAAATATGTGAGTCCCCATGGGGCAGCGACACTGACCTCCATCCTGAGTTTGACACAAAGACTGGATAGAATTCAGCTTCTGAGTGGCATTCCTGGGGCTGGTTTGGACTGGAGCCAGCTCCTCCAGAAAGCCTACTGGTTGCCCTGCTCATCTCTTCTCTGGCTGGGTCTGAAGGCACCTAGATTAAGACACTGCTGTGCCTGATGGGGCTGGAAGGAGGTCTGTATCCACTTTGTAGGCCTTTTGGGGTAGACAGAAGCAATGGCTCCAGACCATCCTCTTGGTTGCTGTTTGTGCTATCAGGAAGCAGGGGAGACATGTCTGAGGGCTTTCCAGTATGACACCCATTATTCACACCTGAAGTAAAAACTAGGTGGTCAGGATCCTGCCTATTGCTCACTTCCACCTCCCCTTTACTCACAGTGGCCCTAGTACACCCCACAATCCTCATCAGGCACTCCACCAGCTCCCAGGGTAAGGACTTTTCATTATGCCCCAGGATGTCTCTGGAGGAGTCCTGCTGTCTCCAGCCTAGGGAAATCATATTTTATCAGAGTCTGTCATGGATGGTAAATGAGGAAGAAATAAGAAGCTGCTCACAGCTGAGTCATTGGGAATATTTTCTGACATCTTATTTTTCCCTGTTCTCTAAACATGGGAATAAAGAAGCCATGAGCTAAGTCCCATTGGAGTAGTTTGGAGAACTGTAGACCAGGGGTCAGACACTATTGCCAAAGAATGACAACTTGGTAAAAATGCAGAGGCAAAATGTTCAGCTTTTGCACATTCCAAGCAGGGGATCAAAGACTTTTAGAGCATGAAATAATGTACAAAGTCATGATGAGTCAGGGCAGGCAACTGTCTCCCCTAGAGCAGAGTGTTTTCTCTGAACCCAAGGATTTCCCCAGACCCAAATTGTGGGTGAAGGTACCGGGACTTGAGTGTAAGGGGGAAGGATGTGTACTTGAGAGATTCATGTTCAGACCCCACCTGGGCAATGGGACTTCCTTGTTTTCAGATGGTGGCAATGTCTGCAAATCTGTATTCAGGGCTGTTAGGTTGAGGTGGGATGGAGTTGGGGATAGCTGGGAATGGAATGATGCATGTGGGAGGGGAGAGCATGAGGATGAGAAATTTCTTAACCAGACAAGTGTGCTCCCAGGGAGGGGACAGGATCCAGTTACATTAGCAGCAAAATCTCCTCTTCATGTTCACCTAGTATATAAATCTCCATGAGACACTCATACGCAAAAGCACAAAGGAAACTTTAGGATACATTTTGGGTCATGGAAGGACTGTGCAGTTATCGCATCTTTTTTTCTCTGATAAAATTTACTTTCCCTTCAATATTAAATGACACACGTATACTTAGAAAACAAAGAAAGAGTAAAAAAAAATGAAAACAAATAGAATCACCCATAAATCCACTACACAGCTTCCTAGAAAATATTAGGAGTATTTTTCACTCATTTTTCTAAGCAATAGGTATATTTTTATTATCAATAATTATACATCTAATACTATTTTGAGTAGATGAAGAGTCTTGATGTCAAAGCTATTTTCTTTTCTCTCATTTAAAAATGGGTAAAATACCTAAAACAAAAATTTCCATCATAACAATTTTTTTTTGTCTAAAAAGAGGGCCACACCAACAGCATATGGAGGTTCCCAGGCTAGGGGTCTAATCGGAGCTGCAGCTGCTGGCCTACACCACAGCCACAGTAATACCAGATCTGAACCGTGTCTGCAAACTACACCACAGATCACGGCAACATCAGATGCTTAACCCACTGAGCGAGGCCAGGGATGGAACCCACAAACGCATGGTTCCTAGTTGGATTCATTTCTGCTGTGCCACGATGGGAACTCCCATAACAATTTTTAAGTATTATAATTTTCTTTTGGTGATTCTGTTTTGCTGAAGAATAAAAACTCCTTAGCTTTAGACCTGGATCTGTTTCTACCACTTTATTAGTTGTGTAACTTTGGAACAAGTCACTCAATCTCTTTGAGCTCAAATTTGATAATTAAAAAAATAAGGCTACCTTGAAACCTTATAAAACTATAAAATTTTCATAGCCTATAAAATTAAAAGAAAAAAATTAACTCTCTATCTACTCATCATGCAAACCTGATTGCCCATTTCACTTATACATTCTTATTCTAAAGTCTCTGCTTTATTGAAAAGTGCCTCTGTGCTTCTCTTAGGGTTGAAGGCTATGGATGCACCACAATCTCTCCCCAAATTTGTGTGAACATTTCTACCACCCCAAGGCTCCATACCATCACAACTCTCCAAGGGGCCAGTGAAGATCACCTCAGATGAAGAACCGAATCCTGGAAAGCAACGGCAGTTATCAGCATTGATACATGGAGGGTTTGGAGGGCACCACCAAGCACAGGCTGCGGGGGCAGAAGATGTAGGGTTAGAGACATAGTCAGAAGATCAAGGAATGAACAAACTCAGCTGCAATCTGGAGGTCCAATAGTAGAGGAAGGGAGTGGATGGATAGTTGGCTGCCATTGGAAGAGGAAGAGACAAAAATCTCTGGGCATTTGGGGTGGTGGTGTGGGGGGAGGCATAGCTTCTCTTATGTTCAGAAAATGTTCTCTGAGTCTTCCTTGCAGAATACACCTCTTTTCCCCCCTTGTTGGGACCCCAGCATGTACTCCAGAGCTTATGTCACTAAAGGGGCTGGATGGGCAGACTCACATCTTGTTTCCAGGGCTGCAAATCCCAATGGCAAAAACAGCAGCAAGAGTCCTGAGGCTAAAAAAACAAAGATGACAAAGAAAGTAGAGTTGTGGTCCAGCTTCAACTCCTGTCCTCATAGCCATTGTCTCCTGAGAAGATGGCTCTTGGCCCTTCACCCTTCAGCTTTCCAGCAGCAACGCCCAGGCTCCTGTACTTTACTCAGAATTGAGAACTCAGCTTCTCACCTCCATCTTTTAGGACTCCTTGAGGAGTCCATTACCAACAGACACAGGCCTCATGGAACTTAGGTGCTACAGGTAAAGGACAGAGTATACACAGACAGCTGATAGCAGAGGCACATCTTAGATACTCCAAATTCTACCAATAGAGGGGTTAAATTGTAGAGGAGAAAGTCCTTTAGATTGGTATGCTTTTGCCCATACTTATGTTCTTTGTTCTTTGGCAATGGCAGCAATCTTCTCTGAGGATTTCTCTTCCAGGATCACTCCTCTTATTTAACACACATATTTCAGGGCATTGGAGTGAAAGAGGTCCCAGTTTGAGACCTAGCTCACAATGATGTCAGCAGGGCATGAAGCCCTGGAATCAAGAGGTAGGAATTGAGGACAGATGGTGAGTAAGAACTAAGGCACCTGCAGGTAGAGACACTATCTGCTGGTTAAGTGGCTTCCCCAGGTACAACACCCATGGCTTCTAGTGTTCCTTCCAAATGAGTCCCTGGCCCTGCTACAGTGCAGAGAGGACACAGACTTTCTCCTTAATCTCCCAGTTTGGTCCTGAGAAAATGAGTCACAGACCAAACTTGTGGTATAAAAACCACTCTGGGTGCAAAGGAATGAAATTTACCCTGCGGGCTGTAAGTAGACCATCTATTAGAGTCTCTCATCCCACTCATGTGAGGCAATGACCCCTATGAAAGTCTTTTCAGATTGGTGAGTCTGTACAGGATTTTCCCTCAATGGGTACAGCATTAAAAAATCTTATTCCACAAACGGTCACTGTATGCGGATGACATGGTACTATATATAGAAAACCCTAAGGACTCATCCAAAAACTACTTGAACTGATCAACAAATTCAGCAAAGTACCAGGATATAAGATTAACATTCAGAAGTCAGTCACATTTCTGTATACTAACAATGAAATATTAGAAAAGGAATACAAAAACACAATACCTTTTAAAATTGCACCCCCAAAAAATAAAATACCTGGGAATACACCTGACCAAGGAGGTAAAGGACTTATATGCCAAGAACTATGAAACATTGATCAATGAAATTAAAGAAGATGTAAAGAAATGGAAAGATATTCCATGTTCCTGAATTGGAAAAATCAACATTGTGAAAATGGCCATTCTACCCAAAGTAATCTACAGAAATGCAACCCCTATCAAATTACCCATGACATTTTTCACAGAACTAGAACAAACAATCCAAACATTTATATGGAACAACAAAAGACCCAGAATTGCCATAGCAACTCTGAGGAACAAAAACCAAGCGGGAGGCATAACTCTCCCAGACTTCAGGCAATATTACAAAGCCACAGTCATCAAGACACTGTGATACTGGTACCAAAACAGACATACAGACCAGTAACAGAATAGACAACTCAGAAACAAACCCAGACACCCATGGGCAGTTAATCTTTGACAAAGGAGGCAAGAACATAAAATGGGAAAAAGACAGTCTTTTCAGCAACTCTTACTGGGAAACCTCAAGAGCTACATGCAAATCGATGAAACTAGAACACACCCTCACATCATGCAAAAAAAAATAAACTCAAAATGGCTAATAGACGTCAATATAAGACAAGACACCATCAAATTCCTGGAAGAGAACATAGGGAAAACATTCTCTGACATCAACCTTACAAATGTTTTCTCAGGTCAGTCTCCCAAAGCAACAGAAATAAAAGCAAAAATAAACCAATGGGACCTAATCAAACTGACAAGTTTTGCACAGCAAAGGAACCCAAAAAGAAAACAAAAAGACAACTTACAGAATGGAGAAAATAGTGTCAAATGATGCAACTGACAAGGGCTTAATCTCTAAAATACACAAGCAATTTAAACTCAACAGCACCCAGTGGAAAAATGGGCAAAGACCCAAAGAGACATTTCTCCAAGGAAGATATACAGATGGCCAACAAGCACATGAAAAAATGCTCAACATCACTGATTATTAGAGAAATGCAAATCAAAACTACCACAAGATACCACCTCACACCAGTCAGAATGTCCATCGTTAATAAGTCCACAAATAACAAATGCTGGAGGGGGCGTGGAGAAAAGGGAACCCTCCTGCACTGTTTGTGAGCTGGTACAACCACTATGGAGAACAGCATTGAGATACCTTAGAAATCTTTACATAGAACTACCATATGACCCAGCAATCCCACTCTTGGGCATATATCCGGACAAAACTTTCCTTAAAAAAGACACCTGCACCTGCATGTTCATTGGATCACTATTTGCAATAGCCAAGACATGGAAACAACTCAAATGTCCATTGATAGATGATTGGATTAGGAAGGTGTGGTGTATATATACACAATGGAATACTACTTAGCCATAAAAAAGAACAAAATAATGCAGCAACATGGAACTAGTGACTCTCACACTGCATGAAGTAAGTCAGAAATAGAAAGACAAGTACCACATATATCACTTATATCTGGAATCTAACTAATGGCACAAATGAACCTTTCCACAGAAAAAAATATCATGGACTTGGAGAATAGACTTGTGGTTTCCAAGGGGGAGAGGGAGTGGGTGGATTATGAGCTTGGGGTTAATGGATGCAAACTATTGCATTTGGAATGGAGTAGCCATGAGATCCGGCTGTGTAGCACTGGGAGCTATGTCTATTCACTTTTGGTGGAGCATGGCAATGTGAGAAAATAGAATGTGTACATCTATGTGTAACTGGGTCACCATGCTGTACAGTAGAAAAAAATGTATTGGGGAAATAACAATTAAAAAAGAAAAGAAAAGAAAAAAATCATATTCCACACATCAGATAATAAACATGGCTACTTTCATAAAAACCAGGAACCAATTTGCAACCAATGAAGACAACATAGAAGGAACAATTAACTTACTAGCAACAGGTATTATCCTAAATATTGAAGGAAATAAACACTAATCAGAATTAAGCTAACTTTGTTAGTATGTTTTCCCACTGGTTAACAGTTATTTTCCTTCTAATCATTTCATCCCACATAAAGCCTAGAGCCTAAATAACAGTGTTTCTCTTACCACATTAGAGCTTTAAAATAGTTTATCTATTCTTCTGAAAAAAAAAACATATTTTTTCAATTTGTCTTAGCCATAGTACCCATATATTTGGTCAAATACCAGTTTAGATATTGCTGTGAAGGTTTATTTTTTTAATAAGATTAACACTTAAATCAGTAGACTTTGAGTAAAGCATATTACCTTCCATTATGTGGGTAATCCTTGTCCACTGGTGGAAGGTTTTAGAGAAAAAAGACTAACCTTACCAGGGAAGGGGGATTTCTGCTTTCAAATTGCTTTTGAACATGAGATGCAACATCAGATCCTCGCTGGGTTTCCAGCTTGCTCCTTTGCATGCATGTTTTGAACTTTCCAACCTCTGTAGTCTTATGAACTAATTCCTTAAATAAAACTCTTTCTGTCTCCATAGATATACATCTCAGTGATTCTGTTTCTCTGGAAGAACTGAACTTATACTGGTAGTAAAGTGAGAATCTTTGTAAAGTTCTCAAGTTTGCACTAAGAATAAATTTCACTAGCTTTCTCTTTTGAAAATGATTATAAATGTGCTAATATCCTTAAAATTTTTACACTTGTCCCATAGAGATAGTTGGGAAACAAGTAAAATATCCTGACAAAGAGACAATATGCTCAAACTGGATAGAGAATCCTCACATAGATTTACTCGTCTATCTCATTTTTATAATCCCACCTACCTGGCAGCAACCTTAAGTATCTATTTCTCATTGTGTGGAGACCAGCAAGCCCAGCCATGGAAGAAGTCTGATCTGGGTCTCTGTGTCTTGAAAAAAGTTTGTTTGTTAAGTACATCTTCTGTCCTAGAGGAGCTGATTTGTAAATTGCTGGTCTGGATTTTTTTTCTTCCTCCTAATCTGTCTTATGATCAACTTCTCAGAAACTGCAGTACTTTTTAAAAGTATTTGCATAGTATAAATAGTATTTGTACCAAAATGTCCCTTGAGGTTAGTTTTTAAATATTTTTATATAGAGCTATGTGATCCTGTGTTATTAGAAAACCTCCCCATCATGAAGAAACGCTACTGGTCTTTTCACCCTATGAGGGCCTTAGGTCAGAGTGAACAGAATGATATATTTATTAATGGACACTTTAAAATTGAAGTATAATTGACATACAACATTAGTTTCAAGTGCAGAACTTAATTATTTGATATTTGTATATATTGTGGAAGGGTTGCCAAAATAAGTCTAGTTAACATCCATCACCACACATATTACAGTATTTTTTTTGCTTGTGGTAAGAACTTTTAATCTTTGCTTTGTTAACGATGTTCAAAGATGCAATAGAGTATTGTTGCCATCATAGTTGCCATGCTATACATTACAGCATGACCTATTTATTTTATAACTGGAAATTTATACCTTTTGACTCCCCTCACCCATTTTACACACTTTCCCTCTCTGGTCTCTGTTCTCTGTACTTATCAGCTGTTTTTTGGGTCCTATCTTTCTTCTCTCCACATTTTAACCCTAATTTTATCTTACATACATATATTTTGTTATTGTTGGTTTTGTGTGCATCCACAGCATTCTGAAATTCTTGGGCTAGGGATCAAAACTTCCTCACAGTAGTAACCAGAGCCATGGCACTGACAATGCCAGACCTTTAACCTGCTCTGCCACAAGGGAACTCCATCTTTTAAAAATGTTTATTTTGTATATATAGATGTTTACATATATTTCAGTAGAAGATGTGTTCTAACATAAAATTTTTCATGCTGCAAACTTTGTTCTCAACTTGTCCTTTAGTCATCAATTTCTTGGGGATTTATTTAATGGCACTGCATATAAATTTACATTTTTCTTTTCATCTGGATTACACAACATGAAGAAATTATTATTCTCTGTTTTTATGCACATTTAGATGGCCTCCTGTTTCCCACTGCTGCAGTAATACTACAGTGAATATCTCAAAAACACCATAGGGAAAACATTTGTTATTTTCTTCAGAATAGTTATCATGTGGTTCTAATCTTGGGTTGTGTATACGTTTTATTTTATTTATTTTTTGTACTGCACCTTTTCTTTTTTTCTCTCAATGAATTTTGTTACCTTTAGAGGTGTACAGGATCATCACAACCCAGTTTTATAGCATTTCCAACCCAAACCCCAGCCTAACCACCGACCCCATGTATATGTTTTACATTGTAAGAAATTCTTCAACTTTTCTATTTAATGGAACTGTATCAAATTACCAGGAGCTATAGGAGAGGATAAACTTACTGTATGCAAGCAACACTATTGCCACCATTAATTTTTTTATGTTTCATTTTTAATATAAAATTTTTGTTGTCATTTGGCTTAAGTGACTTCTATGCCCTGGTCTATAATTTATCTCATTTAGAAGGAAATTAATAGAATAGGAAAGATACAAATATTAAGAAAGATATGAATATTAGTTACAAACTTACAAATATTAGAAAGTTATATTCATTATACATCTGTGGATAGGGAAAAGGTCAAAACTTCAAGATGATGAGTCAGTTTCTCTGAAGGAAGCACGGGTTCTTTGTTCAAAAGAATACAAGGCCAGTCTATATGATTCAGAAAGAACCTTTCAACTTTACAGTTCTAAGATTCTATAAGACTAGCCTTTAAACATTAGGAGATTTAGGGAATCCCAGATGTCTTAGAATCTTGAAATTATCATTTATCAAATGTTTTCACTTTCCCCCAATGTGATGGTAGATAATTTATCTTAATGTCAGACAAATTTGTGCTTCTTTCACTACCAGTGTAGTTGAGATTTTCATATATTTTTGTTTTTTCATGGTACTCTCTGTTTTCATGAACATAAAAACAGAGAGTACCATGAATTATGAATTATGTACTCATACCTTTTGCAAAGTTCCTATTTTATTCATTGTATTTACTTATTGATTTTAAATTATTAAGAATATATACACGTGTATGATGGTGTATATGCTTTATGCATGTATACCTATGTGTCAATTTTTTTTACAAGCAATGCAAAACTTTTAATTGTATCACATGTCTTCAAACTCTGATTATGATGTCTTTTGTCACCATGATTTTTTTTTTTACTGTAAACCTGTTACCTGCTTTATTTCTGAAAAAAGATAAAGGAAGGAGAGAAAATATTCACTTGAGGAGTTCCTGCTGTGGTGCAATGGAATTGGTGGCATCTCTGCATTGCCAGGACTGGCCCAACACAGCTGGTTAAAGGATCTAGCATTGCCGTAGCTGTGGCAGAAGTCACAACTGTGGCCTGGGAACTCATTATGCCTACCAGTGGGGCGGGCAAAAAAAATTCACTTGAATTTGAGAGGCAACTATGTTGGAAGCAATAGTATCAACACTTTTAAGCCTCTAAGAATATTCTGATCAGTAAGAGAGTGCTGATACTTCCTTATTTAGAGATCTGAGCAGGATCATTCATTTTCACTGGGATAAGAGAACAAAAAGCTCAATAGCATGGAGTAGGATTTCAACACAGAAATTAGGGCCAGGTTACTCCTTTCAAATGCAGATTTTAACATATATATTTTTTGTCAGAGTTGTATTAGCTCTGGATTCAAGCCTTCTCCTACCCCTAGCAGGAGCCCCAAGGACCTCAGGAACATGTGCATTATTAACCAGCCACTCCTTCCTTACTAAGATCTGATTACTGATAGACCTGCCTAGTTCATGGCTGCCTCCAGGAATAAGAATTGGAAACCTGACCCCCTTGCTGTACAGTGGGAAAAAAAAAGAATTCGAAATTAAGTTGGCAGGGAGACAGATAATAAGGACGCACCAGTCGAAGTGTTGAACACTATGCAATGGGTCCAGGATGACTTCCACACCCTGTTCACTGCACATTTTCTGACCTCTATGGACAGAAGTATCTTGGAACACCAGGCTCACTTGATGATGCTACATGTTTTACTCACACTGATAGTAAACAGGGTAAATATCATTCCTATTTCAATTGTAATAAAAATGAAGTTGAGAGTGGTGTCACCATAAATATTTACTTCTATTTCCATCCAGTTTTTAAGTTATTTACTGTATGGATTTTGCTTTAGTCTTGCAGAGGACACTGTCTTTCATTTCTAATATTTAAAAAATTTTGGTAGATTTTTAATATTCCTGGAATTTATTCAGTCAATTTTTCCTGAATGAATAACCTATTATCCTGATGTGATTTACTGGAGAGACTGCTGTGATTTCCCTGACTTCATGTGCCATCTTTTTATATCAATTTGAAATGCCATATCTATTGAACATTAAATTACTGTACATGACATACTCTTTATTCTGTTTCATTAATCTATTCCCATTCCCAGATAATACCATGTTTATAAAATGCTATAATTTTATTTTTATAGATGTGATGATACAAGTCTCTGTATTTTATGTCAAAATACAAATCAGATTGAATAAGGAGAGACTTTAATCAAAAAGTCTGTTGCAATAGGGAGAAGGCTCTGATCTCAGAAATCTGTGAGAGTCTCAAAATCATACAGAAAAATGTTTGTCTTTTGTAGGGTAAAGGAGGAAGTAGGCAGAAATAAGCTTAATTTTTGAAAGGGGAAGCTGGACAAATAAGGGGAAATGATTTGTGATAGGAAATTGATCTCACTGTGGTCAGTTATTTCTTGGGAGAAACTGAAAGTGAGGGCATCTTCTACTTTATTTTTGTGCTTGCTCAAGCTTGTGGCTAAGCTCATATCAGGGGTCTGTAAGAAAAAGAGAAGTCTGATTAAAGTTTGGTCAAGAAAGAGCATTGGTGAACATATGGTAACTTATTCTTTACAACAGTGCTGTTTCCTCTTTCACTTTTTTTTCTTATACATAAACTTTCTAGGTAGTGTACTAAATTACTGAAAAATGTCTTGGGACCTTGTTTGTGATTTCACTAATTGTGTAGATTAATTTGGTGGTGACAGCTTTCTTATTAAGATTTTTCCACCCCATCAGTAGGTTTTGATTTTTTTTTCAGTTAAACTTAATGATATCTTTTTGAGAACATCATGCATCTCTTGGAGGATTATTCCTAGGTATTGCTGAAGTTTTATTTTTAAACTTCAAACAACTGTCCTATATAATATCCTTTTGAGAACATCACGCATCTCTTGGAAGATTGTTCCTATGTACTGCTGAAGTTTTATTTTTAAATTTCAAACAACTTTCCTATGGTGTTTTAAAAATAGTTTTCCTTTGATAGAAATGAACACCAAAAGCCAAAAGGCTGAAGATGAAGGAACATGTGCAAAGAAGTTTTATGATGCTGTCATCACCCTAATACCAAAACCAAAGATATGACCAAAAAAGAAAATTATAGGCCAATATCTTTCATGAATATAGACACAACAATTCTCAATGAAATTTTAGCCATCTAAATCCAACAACATATAAAAAAGATCACACACCATGACCAAGTGGGATTCATTCAAATTTCACAAAGATGGTTCAACATACAAAAATAAATTGATGTCATAAACCACATTAACAAAAGAAAGTAAAAAAAAAAAGATCATCTCAATAGATGCAGAAAAAGAATCTGAAGGAGTTCAACATCCATTAATGATAAAAACTCTTACTGAAGCGGGTATAGAGGGAACATACATTTACATAATAAAAGCCATTTATGAAAAACCCACAGCAAATATAATACTCAATAGAGAAAAACTGAAAGCCTTCCTGCTAAAATCTGGAACAAGACAAGGATGCAACTCTTACCATTTTTATTCAACATAGTATTGGAAGTCCTAGTCACAGCAATCAGACAAACAAAAGAAATAACAGGCATCCAAATAGGAAGAGAAGAAGTAAAACTCACTGTATGCAGATTACATGACACTACACACAGAAAATCCTAAGGACTCCACACAAAAAACTATTCGAACTGATCAACAAATTCAGAGAAGTAGCAGGATACACGATTCACATTCGGAAATCACTTGCATTTCTGTATACTAAAAATAAAATATTAGAAAAGGAATACAAAAATACACTACCTTTTAAAAATCACCCCCAAAAATTAAATATCTGGGAATAAACCTGACAGGAGGGAAAATACTTATATGCTAAGAACTATAAAACGTTAATGAAGGAAATTAAAGAGGATTCAAAGTAATGGAAAGATATTCCATGATCTTTGGTTGGAAGAATTAACATTGTAAAAATGGCATGGTGCACAAATCAATCTACAGATTCAAGGCAATCCCTTTAAAATTATCCACGGCATTTTTCGCAGAACTAGAACAAACCATCCAAAAATTTATATGGAACCACAAAAGACCCAGAATTTCCAAAGAAATCCTGAGGAACAAAAACCAAGCAAGTGGCATAACTCTCCCAGACTGAAGGCAATATTGCAAAACTACAGTAATCAATACACTGTGGTACTGGTACCAAAACAGACATACAGACCAGTGGAACAGAATAAAGAACCCAGAAATAAACTCAGACACCTAGGGTCAATTAATCTTCAACAAAGGAGGCAAAAACATAAAATGGGGAAAAGGTCTTTTCAGCAAGAGGTGCTGGGAAGACTGACAGCCACATGTAAATCAATGAAGCTGGAACACACCCTCACACCATGCACAAAAATAAAGACTTAAACATAAGAGAAGACACCATCAAATTCCTAGAAGAAAACATAGGCAAAACATTCTCTGACATCAACCATACAAACTTTTTCTTAGGTCAGTCTGCCAAAGCAACAGAGATAAAAGCAAAAATAAACCAATATGACCTAATCAAATGGACAAGCTTTGCATAGCAAAGAGAACCATAAGAAAATACAACCGATGGAATAAGAGAAAATAGTTTCAAACTATGCAACTGACAAGACCTTAATCTCTAAAATATTCAAACAACTTTCACAACTCAACAGCAAAAAAACCCAATAAGCCAATTGAAAAATGGGCAGAACATCTGAATAGGCATTTCTCCAAAGAAGATATACAGATGGCCAACAAGCACATTAAAAAGTGCTCAGCATCACTAGTTATTAGAGAAATGCAAATCAAAAATACTATAAGGTACCACCTCACGCCAGTCAGAATGGCCATTGATAACAAATCAACAAATAGCAAGTGCTGGAGAGGGTGTGGAGAAAAGGGAACCCTCCTACACTGTTGGTGAGAATGTAAATTGGTATAACCATTCTGGAGGTACCTCAGAAAACCAGATATAGAACAATCATATGATCCAGCAATCACACACTCTTGGGTATATATCTGGACAAAAATTTCCTTGAAAAAGATACATGCACCCATATATACATTGCACCATTATTCACAATAGCCAAGACATGGAAACAACCTAAATGTCTGACAGATGCATGGATTAAGAAGAAATGGTATATATACACAATGGAATACTACTCACCCATAAAAAAGAACCAACTAATGCCATTTGCAGCAACATGGATGGAACTAGAGACTCTCATACTGCGTGAAGTAAGTCAGAAAGAGAAAAACAAATACCGTATGATATCACATATCTGGAATCTAATATATGGCACAAAGGAACCTTTTCACAGAAAAGAAACGCTTGGACTTGGAGAACAGACTTGTTGTTGCCAAGGGTGGAGAGGGAGTGGGGTGGACTGGGAATTTGGGGTTAATAAATGCAAATTATTGCATTTGGTATGGATAAACAATGAGATCCTGCTGTTTAGCACTGGGAACTATATATATCTAGTCACTTATGATGGAACATAATAGAGGATAACATGAGAAAAAAAGTGTGTGTATTATATATAATGTATTATGTATATATACACATGGATATATCTTGTTTGGGTCACTTTGCTGTACAGTAGAAATTAACAGAACATTGTAAACCAACTATAATGGAAAAAAATAAAAATCACTTTAAAATTTTTTTTAAAAGGGGTGTGTGTGTGTGTGTGTGTGTGTGTGTGTGTGTGTGTGAGACTGGGTCAATTTGCTGTACAGCAGAACCTAAAGGAATATTTTACATCAACTCAATTAAAATTTTTTTAAATCAATTAATTGCCCTATTCAGATAAAGACAAGAACATGGTTGCCGAAAAATAGAGTCTAATGCATGACATATTCCAACTCTAATTCTTAACCTATGTTCTGTTCACAACACTTCTTGGAATTCTTTATACATGTAGAACATCTGATATCTTGTGTTAAACTGCAGTTTCTAAATCAGTAACCATTGGGCTTTTACCTTTCCTTAGGAATCGGGATTTATTATAGTGTAACTTCACAGAACACATGTTAAATATTCATCCCAAAATACTTTGAAAGTTGATACTTGAATTTTTTTCATTGATCTTTATTCCACTTCCAAGCTTACAACAAGGCAGCAAAAAGAGAAGAGGGAAAAGTGCTTGGAAAAAAAGATACTATATAGTCATTATTTACAGAAGCCATAATTGTCTACAAAGGGCACTTTAGAGAGTTCACTGAAAAGTTTTGCGAGTTCAGTAACATGTCTATAGCATGATTAACACTCAAAACGCAATGATTTTTCTATCAAAGGAAAAACTGTTTTTAAAGCACCATAGGAAAGTTGTTTGAAATTTAAAAATAAAACTTCAACAGTACCTAGGAACAATCCTCTAAGAGATGTGTGATGTTCTCAAAAAGATATTATATAGGAAGATTGTCCATTTCTTCTAGGTTGTCAAATTCGTTGGCATACAATTGTTCATAGTATTCTATCATTTTTTTTTTTTTTGTATTTCTGTAGTATCCGCTATGACTTCTCCCTTTTCTTTTCTTATTTTGTTTATTCGGGTTTTTTCTCTCCTCTTCTAGGTGAGTCTGGCCAGAGGTTTGTCAATTTTGTTTACCTTTTCAACAAACCAACTCTTGGTTTGATTGATTTTTTTCTACTGTTTTTTGAATCTCTATTTTATTGATTTCTTCTCTGATCTTTATGATTTCCTTCTTTCTGCTGACTTTAGGTTTTTTTTGTTCTTCTTTTTCTAATTCATTTAGGCTGTGGGTTAAGTTGTCAATTTGAGATTTTTCTTCTCTTTTGAGGAAGTCCTGTGTCACTGTGAACTTCCCACTAGGCTCTGCTTTTGCTTCATCCCATAGATTTTAATGGTTGTATCTTCATTATCATTTGTCTCAAGTTATTGTTTAATTTCATTCTCAATTTCCTCATTGAACCACTGGTTTTTAGGAACATTTTTTTTGTCTCCACGAAGTAGGTTTTTTCTAACTTCTTTTTCTGTGGTTGATTTCTAGTTTCATGCCATTGTGGTGAGAGAAGATAGTGGAAATAATTTCTATACTCTTAAATTCGTCAAGGTTAGTTTTGTGCCCCAGGATATGGTCAATCCTTAAGAATATTCCATGTACACTTGAAAAGAAGGTATGTTCGGGTTTTTTTGGATGTAGTGTCCTGTAAATGTCAATGAAGTCTAAATTTTCTATTGTGTCATTTAGGATCTCTGTTGCCTTATTGTTTTTCTCTCTATAGGATCTGTCCATTGATGAGTGGCATGGTAAAGTCTCCTAATATTTTTGTATTCGTGTGAATTTCTCCCTTTTTGTTTGTTCGTATATGTGGTAGGTATCTGGGTGCACCTATATTAGAGGCATACATACTAATGATTACATATTAATGATTGTAATATCCTCCTCTTGAATGGATACTTTTATCATTAAATAGTGTCCTTCTTTGTCTTTTTTTTTTTTTTTTTTTTGTCTTTTAGGGCCACATCCATGGCATATGGAGGATCCCAGGTTAGGGGTTGAATTGGAACTCTAGCCACTGGTCTAAGCCACAGCCACAGAAATGTGAGATCTGAGCCTTGTCTGCAACCTATACCACAGCTCATGGCAATGCCAGATCCTTAACCCACTGAGAGAGGCCAGGGATCGAACCTGCGTCCTCATAGATTCTAGTTGGGTTTGTTAACTGCTGAGTTACAATGGGAACGCCTCTTTGTCTTTCTCTATGGCCTTCATTTTAAAGTCTATGTTTCCTGATATGAGTATTGCAACTCCTACTTTCCTATCTTTTCCATTGGCATGAAATATCTTTTCCCGTTTCCTCTCCTTCAAGTGATATGTGTCCTTTGCCCTAAGGTGAGTCTCTTGTAGGCAGCATATTGTAGGCTCTTGCTTTTTTATACATTCTGTCACTCTATGTCTTTTGATTGGAACATTTGGTCCATTGAAATTTAAGGTAATTATTGATAAATATGCATTTATTGCTATTTTAAACCTTGATTTCCAGTTGATTCTATGTTGCTCCTTTGTCCCTTTCTTTCTTTGGTTGGATTATTTCCTTTTATTGTATGTGTCCTTGTCTTTTTAGTTTTTGTGAATGTAATGTTTGGTTTTGATTTGTGGTTGCCCTGTTTTTCAAGTATTTTAACCCCTTCCTGTATCTATTTGCTTTAGCATGATGGTCATATAGGCTAAAACATATTCTACAAAAAAAAGAATCTAGATTTTCTTCATTTCCTTGCACACATTCTGTGATTTTGAAGTCCTTCTTTTAAACATCTTTATTTTTGTACTTTTGCTGTTCTTTGTGTTTTTCATCACTTTTACAATAGTTTTTTTTCCCTTTTATAACCTGTATACTGGCTTAAGTAATTGCTTTCCAGTTGTGATTTCCTCCATCCTCTTTCTTCTTACTTCTTTTTTATTTAGTGAAGCCCTTTCAGTATTTCTTTTAGAATGGGTTTAGTACTGCTATACTCTTTTAGCTTTTGTTTGTTGAAGAAATTCTTTATTTCTCCTATATTAAATGATATTCTTTCTGGGTAGATTATTCTAGGCTGCATTTTTTTCCCTTTTAGAACTCAATATATCTTGCCATTTTCTTCTGGCCTGTAGTGTTTCTGTAGAGAAATCAGCTGATAGCCTTATGGGGGTTCCCTTATAATTAATGCTTTATGTTTCTCTTTCTGCCTTTGGAATCCTGTCTTTAACTTTTCCCATTTTTATTATAACATGTCTTGGTGTGGGCCTGTTTGGGTTCAACTTGTTTGGGGCCCTCTGTGCTTCCTGCCTCTTGATATCTGTTTCCTTTAGATTTGGAAAGTTTTCAGACATAATTTCCTCAAATATATTTTCAATCCCCTTTTCTTTTTCTTCTCCTTCTGGAATCCTTATCATGAATAGATTGGCCCACTTTATGTTATCCCATAGATCTCTTATATTGCTTTCATGTTTTTTCATTTGGTTTCTGTCTGCTGTCCTGATTGAGTGATTTACATGATTCTATCTCCCAAGTCACTAATTCATTCTTCTGAATTATTCATTTTGCTCTTCACTGCCTTTAGCTCAGTTTGCATCTCTGCAAATGAATGTTCTAATTTTTTCTTGGCTCCTCCTTGTATTTTCTAGTTTCTGACTTAAGTAATCTTCATTACAGTTCATATCTGCTTTTAATTCCTTCATATTCACCCTTAATTCCTTCAGTATTTTCACTATCTCCCTTTTGAACTTGGTGTCTATTAGACTGCAGAGGTCTGTTTCATTGCTGCTTCAGGTGAATTCTCCTGTTCTTTTAACTGGGAGTTGTTCCTGAGCTTCTTCATTTTGCTCATTTTTTTCTGTGTTTAGGGAAACCAAGTTCTGTGGTCTTGGGGGGCTATTTCTATGCAAGAGCACCCCTTTGTATTTTGTGGGGGGTTACTATTTATTTTTGGCATGGGAGTTTGGATATTTGCTGTCTGTTTCTTTAGTGTGAGCTATTATTTCCTTGATAGGGTGCTGAGTGTGTTTTCAGGGAGGAGGCAATTGGCAGGGCTAGTAGTCAGTGCCTGGTTCCTGGACTCTTGACAGTAGCAAGGACATGCAGGAAGGTATCACAGGCTACTCCTAATTGCAGGGCCCTTGGGAGGTGGTAATTCAGCTTTAGGAAGTGCCTAGAACATTGGCAGTGGCAGTGGCAGTGGCAGTGGCAGTGGCAGGGTGTTTGATTTCCCAGGGGGATGAGAGCCACAACGAGTGGTGTTAGGTTGCAATACCCTCCTCCATGTTGCCCTCTGAGGTGATTGAGCCCAAAGGTGGTGCCTGTTCATGGACCCCTAGTGGTGATTGGCCACACCCACTCCTGGAGTCAGAGATGACTGCAGTGGCTTGCCCCCACCACCTGTATACAATGCAAGAAGCACTCCATCCCACTTAGGCCACTCTGGAAGTGCTGTATAGGCTGCTCCTAGTTGCAGCTTTCTGGGATGTGACAGGGATGAGGCCTGTGTGTGCTCTTCCCAGAGTGTTTGGCAGTGGCAGCAGCAGGGTGGCTGTCTTCCCAGGGGAGTGAGAGCAACAATAGGTGGTGCTCCGTTGCAGTGCCCTCTGTTTTGCTGACCTCCGAGGTGACTGGGGCTGCAGATGCAGCCTGTTCACGGACCCCCAGTGGGCCACGCCCCCCTTTGGTTTCTGAGATGACTGCTGTGGTTTGTCCCTGCTGCCAGAAGTGCCATGTCATGCTAAGTTACCCACTGCCCTTAGCCCACACAAGAGATACCTAGCCACTCACAGCCAGCCCAAGAGGTGCCTGGACTCCCATAGCCCAAGAAAGTGGCCTCTCACCACCCATAGCTTGCACCAGAGGCTCCCTACCCTCTGAGAGCTCAGGCTTGCACAGGCAAAGAGATTCCTATGGTGGTCTGCTCTTCCTCCTCTCGCCCTTTCCAACAATGGTGTCTCGCTTCTGTGAGCCCAGACCTCCTCCCAGGTTCCCTTGGCTGTGGCATTCTGCTCCCCAGCCCATGGCAACTAGTCACTAGCCCCTCAGTCTGTCATCTCAGCCAACCCTAGTCCTCTCCCTGGAACTGAATTTCAGAGCCTGGGTCTCAGTGCCCAGCCCCTGCCCAAGCATCTCAGGCTGTGTTGTCTAGAGCAATGATGCAGAAGATCTGTTTGTCTCTCACTCTGCTTTGCCCTCTTCAGTCCAGCTGTTGTGCTTTACTCTGAAACTTTGGGGTTCTTCTGTCTCAGCTGATCTCTTGTTGGTTAGTTGGCTTCCCAAGGAGTGGGTTCCTTTTCTGTTTAACAGCTCCCTCTCAGGAATGCTAGTTCCATCCTAATTCCTTTTGTCTCTCTCCCTCTTTTTTTTGCCATTTCTTGGGCCACTCCCATGGCATATGGAGGTTCCCAGGCTAGGAGTTGAATAGGAGCTGTAGCCACTGGCCTACACTAGAGCCACAGCAACGTGGGATCCGAGCTGCATCTGCAACCTGCACCACAGCTCATGGCAACCCCAGATCTCCAACCCACTGAACAAGGTCAGGGATTGAACTTGCAACCTCATCGTTCCTAGTCAGATTCGTTAACCACTGGGCCACGATGGGAACTCCGTCTTTCTCTCTTTTTTTATTCTACCCATATATGTGGAAGGTTTCTTCCAATTTTTGTAGGTTTAAGTTCTGCCAGCATTCAGTAGATATTCTGTGAATCATTCTATAGGTAGATGTGGTTTTTTTGATATGTTTGTGGAAGAAGTTGAGCATGACATCTTACTCCTCTGCCATCTTGATCCTTTCCCAGGGCACCTTATTTAAACTGAAAACATTATTTTTGATAACAAGCAGAACAAGAATAAGTATTGCTTGAAAACATACAAAACAAATGCAAGAGATTTATGATTCCTACCTTCATCTGACCTATCTGAGTCACAGCTGTGATCTAAACTACAGCTGTATCAATGCTGGGTCCTTTAACCCAATGAGATGGTTGGGGATTGAACCTGCATCTACACATTGACACAAGCAGCAGTAGTTGGATTCTTAACCCACTGCACCATGACAAGAACTCCTCCAGATATTTTTCTGGTTCACTAATTCTTCCATTGCATGCAATTTCCCATTTAATCTATCAATAGGTTAACATTTTAATTGTTACATTTCATTCTTAGAAATTGTCTTTTTTTTCAAATCTGCCTAAACATTTTAACAATTTTTTTGTTATTTACTCATACTTTTGGTACTATTTTATTTATTTAGTGATATTATGCATTCTTATTTTATAATCTGTACCAAAAAAACTACAATATGTGCAGTATTTTCCATCTGACTTTGCTGTTTACTTCTTCTTACAGTGCCTTATTTCCTCACTGGTGTGTGATTTTCTAAAAAAATTATTAGAGTATAGCTGACTTACAAAGTTGTGTTAATCTCAGCCATACAGCAAAGGAAATCAACTATGCATATACATATACACATTCCTTTTCAGATTCTTTCCCCAAACAAGTTACCATACAGAACTGAGTAAATTTCCCTGTTCTACAGGTAGGTCCCCATTACCATCTATTCCATACATAATACTGTGTATATATCAATCCTATCCATGTAAATCATCCCCCCCCCCAATTTTCCCCTTTGGTAAACAAGTTTGGTTTTGAAATATTTGAGTCTGTTTCTGTTTTATAAGTTCTGTTTTATCATTTCTATTAGATTCCACATGTTAGTGATCTTATATGATATTTGTCTTTCTCTGTTTGACTTACTTCACTTAGTATGATAACTTCTAGGTCCACCCATGTTGCTGTGAATGGCAGTATTTTATGTTTTTTTTATTAAATGGATGAGTAATATTCCACTGTGTATATGTACCACATCTTCTTTATCCATTCCTCTTTAGGTTGCTTGCATGTCTTGGGTACTGTAAATAATGCAGTGATGAACATTGGGGTGTATGTATTTTTTTTGAATTATGATTTTCTCCTACATATGCCCAGGAGTGGGATTGCTGGATCATATGGTTGTTCTGTATTTATTCTTTTAAGATAGATCCAGTCTGTTCTCCATAATGTTTGCACCAGTTTAAATTCCCACAAATGGTGGAGGAGGGTTTCCTTTTCTCCACAGCCCCTTCAGAATTTATTGTTTGTAGATTATGATGAAGGCCATTCTGACAGGTGATAGGTAATCTACATTGTAATTTTGACTTTCATTTCTCTAATAATTAGAGATGTCGAACATTGTTTACTGTGCCTTTTGGACATCTGTCTGTATTTTTTGGATCAATGTTTATTTAGATCTTCTATTTTTAATTGGGCTGCTTGCTTTTTGGATATAAATCTGTATGAGGTGTTTTTCTATTTCGGAGAGTAATCTCTTGTTGGTTGTTTGTTTGCAAAGATTTTATCCCATTCCATGGGTTGTCTTTTCATTTTCTTAATGGTTTCATTTGCTGGGCAAAGCTTTTAAGTTTAATTAGGTCCCAATGGTTTACTTTTGTTTTGATTTTCATTACTCTAGGAGGTGGATTAAAAAAGATGTTGCTATGATTTATGTCAAAAAGTGTTCTGCCTATGTTTTCCTCTAGGAGTTTTATAGTATCTGGCCTTACATTTAGGTCTTTAATATATTTTGAGTTTATTTTTGTATATGGTGTTAGAGAATCTTCTAATTTCATTATTTTACATGTAGCTGTCCAGTTTTCCCAGCAGGACTTATTAAAGAGACTGTCTTTTCTCCATGGTATATTCCTGCCTCCTTTGTTGTAAATTAGTTGACTATATGTGCGTGGGTTTATTAATGCACTTTATACCCTCTTCTACTGATCTAAATGCCTGTTTTGTACCAGTGCCATGCCATTTTGCTGACAGCAGCTTTGTAGCATAGTCTGAAGTCAGGGAGCCTGGTTCCTCCAGCTCCATTTTTCTTTCAAGTTTGCTTTGGGTATTCGGGGTCTTTTGTGTTTCCATACAAGTTTTAACATATTTTGTTCCAGTTCTGTGAAAAAAGCCATTGGTAATTTAATAGGGAGGCATTGAATCTGTAGATTGCCTTGGGTATAGTCATTTTGATGGTATTGATTCTTCCAATCCAAGAACATGGTATATGTTTCTATTTGATGGTGTCATCTTCATTTTCCTTCAACAGCATCTTATAGATTTCAGAGTACAAGTTTTGCCTCCTTCAGAAGTTTATTTATTACAAGCAGGCAAAGTCTTTATTACAGGAAAGCAAACAGCTCTGAGGAAAGCTGGGAGGGGGATGAAGAGTCCCTCTCGCTATTGTCCTATGTAGGTTTTTATCCCTTAAAAATGGGGGTTACCAAAGTGGGGTCCAGAAAGATGTGGTTTTTCTCCCATTGGCCTTGCCCAGTTACCTATATCAGTCCTTGTCCAATTGGGGTCTTATGGATGGAAACTCCCCATAAGCCTCATGGTTTCTTTGCCCTTCTCTTCCTGTAGAACGAGTCACAGGGGGTTCGCTATTAATGTCGATCTGGGCATAGGTACACCCTCTGCAGTAAACAAGGCCCGTGGGGACATTATTCCCTGGAGCCCTTATGGGCACAAGTGTTAATCAATAGCCATATCAAAGAATGCATCAAAGCCCATGCTTCTACACTGACTACCTGAGTTACTGTTCTGCCTCAATCCCCCCTTCTAGAACTGGAGACTCTAACTGTGGGGGGAAAAGGGGCAATGACCACTCTGCTTCCTGCTGACAAGGGGTGTCATTAGGAAGAAGCAGTTAGATCTCCTTTCATGGGATGGTTGAGTGGGCTTCTATACATGACATTGGGTACCTCTTCTACCTCCATTTGAAGGTTGATAGCTCTTAATAGGGATGTAATAAAGTGAGAAATACAATTAATTATACACGGGCTGAATAAAAGGATCAAGATCACAATGATGACCATGTTGAGCAAATATTTCCACCAGGAGGAGGAGGTCAACCAGTTCCAGATGGCAGCTCCAAAACCTGGATGTGGATCAGAAGTCTTATGAATCTGCTGCCAGAGACCTTTCATGGAACCAGACACAGTCTGTGAATAATCAGGAATACAGACACAACATTCAGATTTTATAATAGCACAGGTACCTCCTTGAGCTGCAGTGAGTGTATCTAAGGCCATTTGGTTTCATAGTACTGCTTTTCTTATTTGTTGTTGTTCCATGTTTGGGGTAGGAATAGCTTCTGCAGTACCGTTAAGAGTTCATTGAGTAAAATTAGTTAAGGCTTCCACCCTCAGCATTATGTCAGTAGTTCCTAATGAAGTTACAAATATTGATACTAAGTAATCATACCAGTGGAACACTGATCTGGCCCATCTAGCATGTAAATAGGGAAGGTTGGCTGGTGTTTGCCTCAGAGTTTTCATCATGTTGCCATGAGCAGAAGCCAACCCCAGAGTGCAGTGCCCTATCCATCCTGGGGGCAGCCAAGGCCACAGATGAGTTCCGCATATCCAATAAGTTTCCACTTGGGGCTAGCCAGCGTAGTCCAGGATTAGATCCCCAGTCCATTCCAGGCCATATGGGAGTCTTATCTGGATTATATGTGACCTGGGTGATTGGTGAACAATGTTCAGTTGGTAAATATCCTAAAGATTTTAGCTCATTAGAGGATATGGGTCACCTACCAAATCTGACGTGTTTATTTTGCTCCCAGCAAATAGATGTAGGTTGGGTTAAATAACCCTTTTCAGGAGTGATCCGTATATTTTGACCCCATATTTGATAAAATTGATTAAAATACCTCTAACCTGTATGATTCT
Source organism: Phacochoerus africanus (assembly GCF_016906955.1). Lineage (NCBI taxonomy): Eukaryota > Metazoa > Chordata > Mammalia > Artiodactyla > Suidae > Phacochoerus > Phacochoerus africanus. The sequence continues at coordinate 89,087 of NW_025927393.1, forward strand.
TCTGATTTCTCTGGCTGGCCATGAAATATTTGTTTGGCCATGAAATATATGCTCTTTCCTTGGTCAGCATATAATTGAAAGTTGCTTTACATTGTTCTTCAGTATCAGCACAGACAAAAATGTCGTCCACATATTGAATAATTTTAACCGGCTTAGAAGCCTTAACGTTTGCCAAATGTCTGGCTAATGCTTGTCCAAGTAAATGAGGGCTGTCTCTAAATCCCTGAGGCAAGACAGTCCAAGTTAGTTGTGTGGATGAATCTGAGGGATCCTCAAAGGCAAATACAAATTGTGAAGCCTTAGCTAAGGGAAGAGAGAAAAAGGCATCTTTTAAACTTAATACAGTAAACCAGGATGCTGTTTCTGGAATCTGTGAGAGGGGAGCGTAGGGGTTGGGCACCACCGGATGTAAAGGGACCATTGCCTCAATTACTAGATGAAGGTCTTGCACTAGGCCTCAATCCTCATTAGGCTTTTGTACTCACAATATAGGGTGGTTACAAGGGCTGTTACATTCAATTAATAGTCCCTGTCCCTTTAGGTTTCTTATAATTGGGATAAGTCCTCTGTCATGCCTCAGGTCTCAGAGGATACCGCTTTTGGTGAGGAAATAAATTTTAATCTTTAAGAGTTATTTCCACCAGTTGAGCATTTTTTTTTTTTTTTTTGCTCTCCCTATCTTTCCTCCTATGGCCCAGACTTCTGGGTAAACATCTACTTGCATTAAAGGTAGGCGTAAACCTTGATTAGGTTCCATGGTCATGGGAATTGTGGCTTTAACCTTTGACAAAATATCTCTTCCTAAAAGAGGGGTTCGACTCTCTGGAATAATCAGAAAGGCATGAGAGAAGAAAATGGACTCCCAGTCACAACTCAAAGGTCATGTAAAGAATTTATAACTGGCTTGCCAGAAATAACATGAATAGTGGCAGATTTATTTGATGGGCCCCAGGTTTGGAGAGAAGGGACAAAAAGGCAGCTCCTGTATCCAGGAGGAAGTCAATAGTCTGTCCTCCTACATTTAGAGCCACCTGGGGCTCTGGAGTGGTGATAAGGGCAGGAGCCAATGTGGAAAGCTGCGGGTCCTGTCAGTCTTGATCCTGGGCCTGAGGGATCAACTCCAGAGACCTTCATCTTCAGGGGCAGTCCCCTTTTCCAATGATCTCCCCAACATATGAGACAAGGCCTACATGCTGGGGTCTGAGTCTTGGGGCATTCTCATTTAAATTGTCCCTCTTTTCCACAGAGGAAACAGACTCTGGGCTTAGGTCTCTTCTCTACCATAATCCTCTCGCCTTGGAAGCTCCCAGGTTGATTCCTGGTAGTGCTATAACTAGAGCCTCAAACTTTTCTCTGTTTCTCCTCTTTTTCTTCCCTTTCATTCTTCCTGGCCCCTATTATAATACACTTGAGTTGCTACTCTAAGGAGGTGCTCCAGGTCCTGATCAGGGCCAAAAGCCAATTTTTGGAGCTTTCTCCATATATCTGGTGCTGATTGAGTTATAAATTTGTCTTTAAGAATTATTTGGCCCTCCATTGATTCTGGGTCCATTGCTGTATGCTTTCTCACTGCTTCTCTGAGACTTTCTAAGAAAGCTGATGAATGCTCTTGTTCCCCTTGACAAACCTCCAATAGTTTGGAGTAGTTAATGGGCTTTACTCATGCAGTTTTTAGTCCCTCAACTATACAAGTAATAAAATGAATCCTATGACAATTGTCTTTATCCTTTTCATCAACAGACCAATTAGGATCACTCATAGGAACTGCCTGACACCCCGTGGGGAATTGGTTCATTCCTTTTCTGATCTGCCTCTGGCGTTTACAGCATACCACTCATCTCCCCAGCCATGAGCATTTCCTAAGACCTTATTTATGTATTTTTTTACTTAGAGTCAATGTCTGGTTTAGTAATAACATGATGTCCTTCCAGGCTAACTCGAAGGACTGCGTGAGCCCCCGAAAGACCTCGATGTATCTATCTGGATCATCAGGAAAGGTTCCCACATCTGTTCTTATCTGCCTTAAATCCTGAAGAGAAAAAGGCACATGGACCTGCATTGGTCCCCACTGTCCATTTGCTACCTCTTGCAAAGGGAGTAAAGAGGTATATAACTTTGGCACTGGAAGGGGAGAAGAGGAGCCTTGAGTAGTATTGTAGAAGGCCGATTAACTTTGGGAGGGTCTGACCCAATTTAGCCAGGACTCGGTGGGCACCTTGGCCCTGAGGGATTTGGTATAATGCACTGGGGAAATCCACAAGCCTTCCTCAGCTTAGTGTCTTCCCTCATCGTAAAGAAGATCTGAATATAAAGCACCTCTTCTCATCTACAAAATAGGTCTAATTGGAGAATAGTTTTATAAGCCCCAGAAAGCCCTCAGATGGCCATCGCTCTCCATCTGACAGGTTATATGGAGGCCAGGCTTTCATGCAAAAGAAAATTAAACATTTCTTTCTCGGAGTCTGAGGGTCAAATTTTCCCATTTTTCAAGGCACATGTCAGAGGAGTTGCTGTTGAGCCTTAAGTCAGGCTTGAGGTTGTGGCTCCCATTTGAAAAAGAGAAAAGACCAGTGTCCAGCGCCTATTGTCCTTTCTCAGTTATGTGAGGGCATCCCCTCTCTTGTAAGGAGCAGGTAGATATTAGTGGTAAAATGTCCCATCCAACCTTAGCTTAACTGGAATTAACCACTCCCTTACCAGTTTAGCCTTTTCTCCCATAGTGTCTGTCCATTACCTTTCTCTGGACAGAGGTGAATTAACCCAGACATGCAGGTGTCCCAAGGTTCGGAATCCTAAGACGCTCACTGTGACGTGCCCTCTATTAATGTTAGGAAAGTTCCTAAGCTAGAGTTAATAGGTATATTGGATGAATCCATTGTCAGTTTCTCCAACCAGGGTGAAAGTAAATAGCAAAAAGCAAGACTGACCATGCCCAGGGAAAATCCCTAAGCTTACAGAACTGGATTATGAGGACTTTTGGCCATAAAGCCTTTTATGTTGTTTTTTTCCCCCACAGTGCAAGAGGTCTCCTTGCATCTTGTCCTCTTAGGGACCCCAATAAAAGATGGATTTCCATAAAAAATTGGACCCCAGCCACTCAACTAACATAATTTACTGTGAAATGTTGGCTCTAACATGCTGTAGGAAGCAGTGAAGGTGGAGTCAAGAGTCTTGTAAGGGGTCAGAGATGGTTACTCTTAACTCACCCTTCAAGAACTCACAAAAACAACATTTTTGTTTCTCACATGCACTTCAAAAATTGCTAACCTTCAGAAATATGGTGACCTGTAATTTCACAAATGCTTTTCAAAGGCTGGAGTAAATAGAGCGGAGATTTCAGGGTGGGGGAATGGGAAGGAAAGTTTGCCTCATGACTTGCTTCATCCGTCTCTGGCTCTCTCTCTCTCTTGGAACACTCCATTTGGTGCTTTTTGGCATATGGCAGGATGGTATAAAACCATGACCAGACTCCTAGCTCAATTGGACTCAGGAGGGCTGCTTTTAGCCCTATGAGGTCCCTCAGGAGCTTAAACAGAACTGCAGATGGGGACTCCACATTTGCTTTGTGTCCAGGACACATCTCAGGCTTGCACACTCATTCACGCATTTACCCTCCTTTCAGAGGCAAATGAAACTGAATAAAGCAGAAGGCAAAAGTACAAGTTGACTGCTGCTTACCCTGTGCTTGCGGGTGTATTGGATCTGGATCCTGGACGAGACCCCAAAATATGACACTGGAAGATGTTACCAGAATCCGGGTTCTTGTTCAGGGAGCCGAAGAATGAACTTCATGAACACACAGGGAGCAAGCAAGCAAGTCTTCATAACAGGAAAGCAAACAGCTCCCAGCACAGCTGGGAAGGAGAAGAAGAGACCCCTAAGCATTTTATTTTTGATGTGAGAGTGAATGGGATTGTTGATGTAATTTCTTTCGGATCTTTTGTTTTTAGTATATAGGAGGGCAAGAGATTTCTGTGTATTAATTTGATATCCTGAAACATTGCTGAATTCATTGATGAGATGCAGTCGTTTTCCGGGAGCTTCTTTAGCATTTTCTATGTATAGTAAAATGTCATGTGCAAACATTGACTTTTACTTCTTCTTTTCAATTTGGATTCGTTTTATTTCTTTTTCTTCTCTGACTACCATGTCTGGGACTTCTGAAACTATGTTGAATAAAAGTGATGAGAGTGGACATCCTTGCTTTGTTCCTTATCTTAGAATGAATGCTCTTTGATTCTCTTTAATTTTGTCAGTTTGATTAATATGTGTCTTGGCATGTTCCTCTTTGGATTTATCCTGTGCGAGACTTTGCAGTTCCTGGACTTGAGTGAATGATTCTTTACCCATGTCACAGAAGTTTTCAGTTATGATGTCTTCAAATATTTCCTCAGAGTCTTTCTATCTGTCTTCTCCTTCAGTGTCCTCCTCTAATGTGAATGTTGTCATGTTTAATGTTGTCCCAGAGGTCTCTTTGACTGTCCTCATTTATTTTAATTTTTTTACTATTTTCCATAGCATTTATTTCCACTGCTCTGTCTTCCAGTTCACTTATTCATTTTTCCCTTTCAGTTTTCTGCTATTAGCTTCTTCTAGCGTACTTTTCCTTCCACTTATTGCATTGTTCATATGTGTTTTTTCTTTAAATCTAGCTCTTTGCTAAACATTTCTTGTGACTTCTTGGTTTGTGCATGCATTCTTTTTTCAATTCTTGGGTCATCCTTACTTACTATCATTACTGTGAATTGTTTTTCCGGTAGATTGCCTATTTCCTCTTCATTTAGTTGTTTTTGTGGGTTTTTAAAAAATTCTCTTCCTTTGTGTGAAACATATTTCTCTGCTATCTCGTTTTGTCTAAGTTTCTCTGTTTGTGACCTCCTTTCCAAAGGCTGCAGAGTCATAGTTCCTCTCATTTCTGGTGTCTGCCTTTTGGTAGATGAGATTTTTCCAGAGGCTTGTTTAGCCTTGCTATTTGGAGGGACTGGTTCCTGCCCACTTGTGGGTGGAGCTGGGTCATTTCAAGGGGTGTGTTTAGAAGTGGATGTGAGTTCAGGTCAACTTTGAACAGCCATTATGCTGATTTATGGGGCTGTGTTTCTATCTTGCTGGTTTTTTGGCCTGAAGTGTTCCAGCACTGGAGTCTGCTGTCTCTAGGATGTGGCCAGATATACTTGCCATAACAGAGACATCTGAGAGAACTCATGTTCATCAACAGTCCCTGGAGCCCTCTGGCACCAGTGTTCTTGTTCTTGCGGTGGACTGCAGCTGAACCTCCTCCCCAGGAGATCCTCCTAGACCTGTGAGAAGGTCTAGCCTAGGCTCCTATTGAGTTACTGCTTTGTGGTGTGTCTCATGAAATCTTGTGTGGGTTCTCCAAGAGTGAAGTCCCTGCTTTCCCCAGCTCTGTGGATGTCGTACACTCAAGTCCCACCAGCTTGCAACACTAAGTGCTCTGGGAGTTCCTTCTCCCAACACCAAACCATCAGATTGTTTTAGAGGGCTATTTTTATGTGGAACGTCTGTGTGTAGCCAGCGCGTGTTTTATATTTTTTGCCATGAGGGCTGTTTTTAGCATAGATTCCTACCATCTCTTTCCTCAGTGTATGCTGGACATTATCCCCTTGATACAACATGTGGCTGATGTTTTGTGAACAGAGCCTGCACTGGATGTTAAGTGGGGCTCCTCTATGCTCCCCGGTTGTCACAGCCTGTGAGGGGCAGCATCTTCTCCCTAATTCTGAGTGTAGAAACCCTCAGAAATGATGTTTCTGAGTTGCATCCGTGATTGGTGGTACAAGTAGGTGGTATTTGAGTGCTCCCCCTGGGAGAGGAGCTACTGACTCTTCCTTCACTGGAGCTGCGAATGTGCTCTCTTTTCTCAACTTTCACTTGTTATGTGAACTCATAAAATACACTGCTGTCACTGCCACTGGCCCCACCTCAACCATGTCTATGCTGACAACGAGCCCTCGTGTCTCTCAGGCGTTTTCACCAGGCCACCAGCACAGATCCACTGAGGTCAGGTCACAGAACTTTAGTATTCATGGACCTGGGCCCACTGTGGGAATGATGGGTGGCATCTCAGACACTTGCCTGGCCCAGCCTCCGTGTGTACATGCCCATGAAACCCACAGCTGCTAATGCCAGACCTGTCCCAGCTATGGGAGCACTCACTGGCCATTTGGATACGCCACAGGCACTGAATTTACTGAGACAGCAGGGAAAGTAAAAATCCATAGTTCACCTATCCACAAGGAGAGATTTCAACACTTCTTCCCAAGTCACTTGGTCCTTGAGACTCAGGTGTGATTTCCTTCCCACCTCTGTGCATGGGCAACCTAACAGCAGTGTCTGCTTCTGATATAACTGAAGCTATCTTGCCCAGGTGAGAGGGAGAAAAGTGGCATCTAGGGTGCATGCTTCAGCCCACCCAGGTGGGAGTATGTAAGTGGCAGCAGCCAGAGATTGTGGGAGGCAACTGGGCAGCACCTGGGGGTGCACATGCTCACCCAGGCCGGAGCCTTTTCTAGATACCTTGGTGGCAGGGCAGGAGCATGGGAAAAGAGGATCCAGTGGTGGTCACACTCTTTGCATGCCAGTTAACAATGGTGCTTTGTTTACATGGCAGCCCAGACTTCTGCAAACATTCCTAGTTGCAGTTTTCCACACTCCTGCTCCTCCAGGCTGTCTCCATGCAGCCAACAGAAGTCCTATCACCAGCTTGTTGTTGTTGTTGTTTCTTTTTTTTTATGGCTGCACCCATGCCATGTGGAGGTTACCAGGCTAGGAGTCAGATCAGATCTATAGATACATTCTGGCCTATGCTACAGCCACAGCCATGCAAGATCTGAGCCAAATCTGTAACCTACACCACAGCTCATGGAAACGCCAGATCCCTAACCCACTAAGCAAGGCCAGGGATTGAACTGCATCCTCATGGATACTAGTTGGGTTCCTTACCACTGAGCCATGATGGTAAATCCCCCCTCACCTGGTTTGTTTTCTTGACCCCATATTCCAACACCCAGGCCCTGCCTGTACCAGTGGTCATGCATCTTAGGCTTGTGTGTGCAAGTTAGTGGCATGGGCCATCTGTGCAGGTCTTACTCTGTCCTGCCTGCCACAAACAAATTGTTGTTATTTCCTCTGAGCCTCCACAGCTGTTTTCCTGTCCCAGCTGTTTTCCCCATCAGAGAAAGGGCTTCCCAGGGCGCATGAGATTATCTCCTTCAGCTACCTCCCAGATATGCATCCCACTCCCCGCTTCCTCTTCTTCCTACCATCCTTCCTGGTTACATGGAACTATTTCTTATCCTTTGAGGTGGTTGAAGTCTTTTGCTAGTGTTCAGTAGGTATTCTGTGAGAATTGTCCCATTTGTAGACATATGCTTTTTTTCTTCATTTTTAAAAGTTTTATTGTATAGCTGATTTACAATGTTGTAATATGTAGATATATTCTTACTGTATTTGTAGGAAGAGGTGAGCTCCATGTCCTACTACTCCATCATCTTGATTCTTCCCCCCAGTTAACATTTTTATTACCAATGTTTTGAATGCTTTATCTGGCAGATTTCTTATTTGTGTTCTATTTTTTTTTCCTTCAAGAGGGCTTTTCTCTTGCTCTTTTAATTGACAGTTCCTTTGCCTTCTCATTTTCTCATTTTTCATTTTTTTGATTCTGTGAGCTCAGTGCCTTTGAACCCATGTTGTTCAGAGGTTAGGCACACACACTCATACACACAGTGGTACACAGTGGGATATTATTCAGCCTCAAGAAGTAAATTTTGTCAATTTTGACAACATGGATGAATCTGGAGGACATTATTCTCAGTGAAATATTCCAGACACAGAAAGATAAGTGTTTCATGACCTCACTTATACATGAAATTAAAAAGTATTTCTGCTTCCTAGAAGCAGGGAATTCCTGGTTGTTACCAGGTACTGGGAATTGTGGAAATGGAGAAATCTTGTTTTTTAAAGAGTGTAAAGTCTTTGTTATGCAGGGAAAATAAGTTCTTGTGATGTACACTATGGTTTTTTTATAATTGTACACCTAGAATTTGCCCAGAGAGGAGAACTTATTTGTTCTCAAAAAGGAACTATGTGAGGCAATGGATATGTTAGTTACCTTGATTGTGATAATCATTTCATAATGTACACATATATCAAAGCGTAATGTTGTACACTTTAAATATATAAGATTTTTATTTGTCAACTATATCTCAGTAAGTTTGGAGAAAATTATAGTGCTGAAAATTTTCTATATTGTTTTGTATTAGTTGTAATGAATCATGGTTTCTAAGATTTGCCTATTTCATTTATTTATTTTTTTAAATTATTGAAATAAAGTTTAATACCATCATAAAAACATAGATACATACAACAAAGTAATGATTACCAAGGGGGTAGGGGGAGGGTGAAGTATGTAGAGGGAGTCAGCTGTGCGGTAATGTGTGCAGAACAAATGGTCATCACATCGTAGTATATACAGAAGTGGAAATATAATATTGTACATGTAAAAATAATGTAATAAACAAATAAAAATAAACTTTAATTTAAATATATCCTACATTTTTAAATGTGTAGGTGTTATAAGTATCAAGTTAACAAGTTATCACATCATAAACATACATAATCAAAATTCTTTCAGGAAAAGAATATGGACACTATCCAAGAAGCCCTTCCTATTCCTCTTTTTATTTTTTTAATTAATTTTTTTTTTTGCCTTTTAGGGCTGTACCCACAGCATTTGGGAGTTCCCAGGCTAGGGGTCCAACTGGAACTACAGCTGCTGGCCTACCCCACAGCCACAGCAATGCAGAATCCTAGCTGTGCCTGCAACCTACAACCTACACCACAGCTCACGGCAACATCAGATCCTTAGCCCACTGAGTGAGGCCAGGGATTGAACCCACAGCTTCATGGTTCCTAGTCAGATGTGTTTCCCCTGTGCCATGATGGGAACTCCCTTATTCCTCCTTTTAATGCATATTCTGTCCTTTTTTCCCACAAAGGTCACCATGTTTTTCATTTCTAAGTCCATAGAATATGCCTGTTTGTTTAACCTATTACAATTGAATGTAATGTGTTTCTTGTGTCTGGTTTCTTTTATTAAGTGTTATGTTTGTGAGATTTACCCATGTGTTAACATGTACTATTTTTTGCCCCCTTTTTGCAGTGTAACACTCCATGAAAACAATACAATTTATGTATTCATCTTGCCCATGGTCATTAAGATTTTTTCTAGTTTTACTTTTTATTTTCATAGATCAAGCTGCCATGACCACTCATTTATCATTTTTGTGCACTTACACCCCCAATTCTTTTTGGTTTATAAGAGTAAAACTGATGAGGCAGAGAAAGATAAATATGTGACATCACATATATGTGGAATTTAATAAAAATGGGACAAACAAACTTGTTTACAATACCAAAACAGACGGACAGGTTTTAAAACCAAATTTATGGTTACCAAAGGGGAAATGTGGGGAAAGGCTAAACCAGGAGTTGGGGATTAATATATACACACTACTGTGTATAAAATAGATAACCAACAAGGACTTACTGTATAGAACAGGGAACACTACTCACTATTCTGTAATGACCTATATGGGAGATCAAGGTGAAAGAGAATTAATATACATATACATATGACTGAATCTCTTTGATGCATACCTGAAACTAACACAATGTTGTAAAGCAACTCTACTCCAACAAAAATATTGAAATTGATTGATGAGAGGGTGGATTTAATTTTGGTAAATGCACTAAACATTTTTCTAAAGAGGTCCTACAAGTGTTTATTTCTATCATCAATATGTGAGTACTAGTTTCCCACATTTTCTGTAATGATTACTACATTCCATCTTTAAAATTGTATCTATCCTTTTGGGTGTGTAGTGGGTATGTGGTAGCTTCTCATTTTGTTAAAAATTTCAAACAATCATAATTTTGGAATAATTTTATATGTATGGAACATTTGCAAAGAGGGCATAAATAATTCCCATATGTCTTTCACTCAGGTTTCTTTTTTTTGTGTGTGTGTAACTTCTTACATAACTATAATAATTTTGTCAATAATAAATTAACATTGGGAAGTTCCCTTCATGGCTCAGTAGTTAACAAACTCAACTAGGATCCATGAGGATGCTGGTTCAATCCCTGGCCTACCTCAGTGGGTTAAGGATCTGGCATTGCTCTGAGCTGTGGTGTAGGTCAAAGATGTGGCTTGGACCCCTCGTTGCTGTGGCTGTGGCTGTGGTGTAGGCTGGCAACTGTAGCTCCAATTTGACCCCTAGCCTGGGAACTTCCATATGCCATGGGCACAGCCCTCAAAAGCAAAAAATAAATGAACATTGATAAAAACCATGGGAAATATGTTACCCCTAAGTAAACTGCAGACTTAATTTGGATTTCACCATTTCCCCCCACTGATTTTATTTCCTCTTTCAGAATCAAACACAAGAAACTACATTGCATTTAGAGCTTTCCTTGCGGTTTACATTTTCCCTTTTCCCCTGATGACCTAATGATGTTTCACATCTTTCTTAAAACATATACTCATCTGTTGTATATCCTCCTTTGTGAAGAAAGGCTTTTCTCAACTTTCCCTTTGGTTGTATTTATTTTCTGTTCACAAGAGTTATTTGTGTCTTTTGGTGTTCTATTTTGGATATTGGCATTGAAACTACATCCTCATTCTTACTCTCTCAGTGGTGGCTTTTGATGAGTCGAAGAAATCCTTCATCTTAATAAAGTACAACTGAGTAACATTTCAGAGTTCCTGTTGTGGCTCAGTGGAAATGAACCCAACGAGTACCCATGAGGATGTGGTTTCAATCCCCGGTCTTGCTCAGAGGTTAAGGTCTGGTAGGTCACAGACACAGCTTGGATCTGGTGTTTCTGTGGCTGTGGTGTAGGTCAGCAGCTGTGGCTCTGATTTGACCCCTAGCCTGGGAAATTCCATATGCTGCAGATGTGGCCCTAAAAAAAAAAAAAAAGGAGTAACATTCCCTTTTGTAGTTTTATCTTTTTTAAAAACAACTTTAAAATAAGTGTGTTATATATATACATATATTTCTTGTTGGACAGTGGATCTTCATAGTTTTCATCTTGCAAAACTGAAACTCTATACTGAATAAACAACAACTGTCCATAACCACTTTTCCCCAGTCCCTGGAAACCACCATTCTACTTTCTGTTTCTAGGAATTTGACTGTTTTAGATATCACATATAAGTGGAATCATTCAGCATTTGCCCTTTTCTAACTGGCTTATTTCACTTAGGATAATATTCTCAACGTTCATCCATGTTGTAGCATATGACAGAATTTCCTTCCTTTTTAAAGCAGAATAATATGCCATTGCATTTTTATATCATATTTTGTATATCCATTCGTCCATCATTAGATACCTGAGTTACTGCCACCTCTTGACTACCGTGAATAATGCTACCATGAATAAAGGTGGACAGAAATCTTTTCAAAACCTTGCATTTAATTATTTTGGATACATATCCAGAATTGGGATTTATGGATCACATAGTAATTCTATTTTTAATATTTTGAGAATTTTTCATATTGTTTTCTATAGTGGCTGCACCTTTTACACTCCTGTCAACAGTTCACATGTGTTCCAATCCCTTATATCCTTGCCAAGGTTGTGTGACCTAATATCTCTTTGTAGTTTTGAGTTGCATTTCTCAATATCCAAGAAATTATTGCAAAGAATAACACAAAGACTCTTTTTCTCTGTTTTCTTCTTTGGGTTTTATAGTTTTAGGTCTTGTGGTTAAGTGGTCAATTTGCAGTTAATTTTTGTGCATGTTGTAATGTAGGGGTCCACACCCTGTTTCTCCAACACAAGTTGTTGAATAGACTGTTCTTTTCAAATTGAGTGATTTAAAACAATTTATTTTTGCTGTTCCTGTGGCATGCAGAATTCCAGGGCCAGGGATCAAATCCACACTACAGCAGTGACCCAAGCCACTCCAGTGAAAATGCCAGATCCTTAACCCACTGAACCCACATGAGAACTCCCCAGACTGAGGCTCTTCTTGGATATCATTGGACCACATATGCTTGGGTTAATATATGGGTGCTTATTCTGTTCCCTTTTTCTATATTCCGTCTTTACACCAATACCATGCTACTTTGATTACTATAGCTTTGTAATGTGGTTTGAAATAAATACATGGGAGACTTCCAACTTTGCTTTTTTAATTTTTTTGGTATTTCTTTTATTTTTAAAATTATTTCCCCAATACAACTTTTTTTCTGCTCTACAGCATGGTGACCCAGTTACACATGCATGTACACATTCTTTTTTTCTCACATTATGCTCCATCATAAGTGACTAGACAGAGTTCCCAGTGCGACACAGCAGGATCTCGTGGCTAATCCATTCCAAAGGCAATAGTTTGCATCCATTAACCCCAAGCTCCCAATCCACCCCACTCCCTCCCCCTCCCCCTTAGCAACTACAAGACTATTCTCCAAGGCCGTTGTTTTATTTTTTGTGGAAAGGTTCCTTTGCACCATATATTAGATTCCAGATATAAGTGATATCGTATGTTATTTCTCTTTCTCTTTCTGAGAGTCTACAGTTCCATCCATGTTGCTGCACATGGCATTGTTTTGTTCTCTTTTATGGCTGAATAATATTCCATTGTGTATATATACCACATCTTCCTATTCCAATCATCTGTCAGTGGATATTGGGGTTGTTTCCATGTCACTTCTTTCTACTTAGCAGTGCAAATAATTCACATGTAATAAAGTTAAGCATAACAAATTCAAAACAAGTGCTTCTCCATAATCAGTATAATGAGAATTACAGTGTAAAGATCATTTCAGGTTTAAGAAATCTATAGCCAATCTACAAAATACCCTAAGACAAGGGAGAGAATTAATTCATTTCATCCTTAGCTATTGGGGTTTTTCAATACTGTTCACAGGAAAAAATTAATAAGTTGACATACATGTGAATAGAATATATTTAGTCTTTAGAGTAAAAAAATATGAATTATAAAGTGAACTAAAGAGAATGAAATCTGACTACAGGTTTTTAAAACTGACATCTTAGGCAACACATACAGTATTTTTCCTTAAAAACAAGCACTGATGCCTTGAGCCAGTGAGAGGGCAGGAAGCCAGGGACCCAACAGGCTGAGCCAGCCTGGTAGCTGATGAGCTGAACCTGTGATGATCCCATGCTCCTGAGTTCTGCAGCTGCCCCTGTGTTGGCCAGTGTCCCTGATGTCCTCCCTGACTCATGGCGCTGAAGTGGATTCAGAAGTAATTAAGTGATCTACAAGGTGACCCACCTGTTCATTCTTCCACTGGACTTGTGGGAGATGACTTGTTCTACAGGCAAGAAACTATTATGGCGCCTCCTGATAGCACATATCAAGGCAGAGTCCTTTCTTCACTGTACATCCACCGACAGACTATTCTTTTAAACCATCAAAGATTTCTTTCACAACAAAAATTTACCATCCCAACACAAAGAGTAATGGAAGCATTTGCTTAATATCCTGAGGTCACAGAAGTCACCAGCCCCTGGCTGTATCAAAAGTTTCATTGTCTGTGTGTTCTCCACTTTGTGACCCTAGTCCAGATGATGACCCATTAGTACCAGATATTGCACAAATCTATAAACCAAAGAATAAAACAACATACACACAGGAGAATGGATTCAGAAATACGGAATGTAAAATAAAAAAATTTCATAGATACCAGGGTGCCTTAAAATCTAGGTTTTTTTTTTTTAGTTCCCATTATGGATCAGTGGTTAACAAACCTGACCATGATCCATGAGGACATGGGTTCGATCCCTGGCCTTCCTCAGTGGGTTAAGAATCTGGCATTGCTGTGAGCTGTGGTGTAGGTTGCAGATGCAGCTTGGATCCCATATTGCTGTGGCTGTGCTGAAGGCCAGCAGCTACAGCTCTGATTCAACCCCTAGCCTGGGAACCTCCATATGCCATGGGCGTGGCTGTAAAAAGACAAAAAAATCTAGCAGTAAATTGAGCACTGTTTACTGTTTCATTGTACCAAGAAATCTTTTGACTTTCATCTGTTTTAATGTATTTCTGAAGCAAGACAATACTCCCAAAATATCATTAAGACCATGATGAGAGCATTTATAATTTTGATGCACTGAGAAGGACATTTCTTTTTTTTTAATTTTCTCATTTATTCTAATAATTTGCTAGTGGGTTGTTTTGCATTTTCTTTTTTCTTTTATTTATTTATTTATTTATTTATTTATTTATTTCTGCTGTACAGCATGGGGACCAAGTTACACATACATGTATACATAGTTTTTCCTCCCTTTGTTGTGTTGCGATGTAACAATCTAGACATAGTTCTCAATGCTACACAGCAGGATCTCATTGTAAATCCATTCCAAGAGCAATAGTTTGCATGTGTTAATCCCAAGCTCCTGATCCCTCCCACTCCCTCCCTCTCCCTCTGGGCAGCCACATGTCTATTCTCCAAGTCTATGATTTTCTTTTCTGTGGAAAGGTTCATTTATGCTGTATATTAGATTCCTGTTATAAGTGATATCATACAGTATTTGTCTGAGAAAGACATTTCCTATGGTTTTTAAGATGCTTGGACATTGGCATCTTTGGCTTACAAAATCAACAATGCATCTGAAAAACAACCAAATTATTTTTTGCTGAAAATAGATTTGTTTTTCCTTTTAGGGCCACACCTGTGGCATATGGAACTTCCTGGGGTAGGAGTTGAATTGGAGCTGCAGCTTCCACCCTTCACCAGAGCCACAGCAATGCAGGATCTGAACCACATCTGTGACCTATGCCACAGCTGTGGCAATGCCAGATCCTTAACCCATTGAGTGAAACCAGGGATCGAACCTGCATCCTCATGGATATTAGTTGGGTTCTTAAACCCACTGATCCAAAATAGGAATATAAAACTAGATGTTTTTACATGAAAAATACTGTATGAATTTTACTTTTTTTAAAAAAACCCTGTATTCCTTTTATTTCTTTTTCTTTTCTGATTGCTGTAGCTAGCACTTATAATTTCCTTCAAGATATTTTCTTTTGAATAAATACGCCGGGTATTTGGTGCAAGAAGACTAACTTTTTGTCTGTCTTGGCTTTTGACATGCCTTCCTCATTAAGCTTATTTATTTCTATCTTTTGATTTAAACTGAGAGACATGAGGATTTCTTTCACCTGAACATCTAGAGGCCACTGTAGTGTTATTAACTGGACTAATTTCATTATCTTGTGTCTCAGGGGATAGAAAGATAGAAGGAGAGGCAGAGAGATCAGGAAATATATGTTTTCTTGGGCAGTCAGAACCCACATTTATTCACTGTATTACATGGGTGTAGTTCATGGATACATCAAACAGTTGCAATAATAACATTGAAGATCACTAATCACGATAACCATAACATCATAATAATAATGAAATCATTTGAAATATTGTGAGAATTACCTAAATGTGACACAGAGACACAAAATCAGCAAGTGCTATTGGAAAGATAGCACTAACAAAACTGAATGAGTGATTGCCACAAATCTCCAATTTGTTAAAAAAAAGCAGTATCTGTGAAGCAAGATAGAGTGAACCATAGCAAAATGAGGTATCCCTTTATATAATAAAACCAGTTAATTAAAACTCTTGTGCATTTTCTTGAATTATATGTCAATGAAAATAAGCAATATGTATACCTAATTTTTGTAAGGTTTCATCAGCAAATTTAGTATATTAACATGTGCAATTTTTGCATATTGTTATGCTACAATAAATTAACTAAAAAGATGTCATAATTTAAGACTCAAGGTAGGCTCTATTGCATCACAGTTTATAGGGATGGGAGATATGTCTTCTAATTGGATAGAAAGCAATATGTCATATGTGGACTATAATACCAGTGGCATTAAATCGAGACAATTCATATTCGATAAGCTTCTTTTTTTCTAAACCATAAGATTAACCTACACATATAAGTAGAGTAAACTGACACAAATTGGCTCAAGGCAGAAAGGAACCGTAGTCTCATACAACATCATGAATAAGCTACGGACACAATGTGGAGAGTCATGGCTGACTAAAGACTCATGAATGTTCAAGCAGAGATCAGAATAACTCCCTACCATATAATCTAAGTCAATAATAAAGGCATTATATTCAACCATTTAATTTAGGACCACTTGTTTGCAGCTTAGCTAAGCGACACAATAATTACCAGCAATTATAATAATCTGTTACTTAAATTTTTTTTACGAAGTGTTCTGATATTGGAGATACAATTCAAGATTTTTCTGTTTTTCAAGATTATTTCAGTAACTATTATCATGTGACTCTACTGAGGTTTGTTCCAGGCATGAAAAGGAAATATTTTCTGAAATATTTGTGAAATATTTTCATAGTAATAAAATATATGATTTAAAAATTTAAAAATTTTTTTCTTCATGTTAAGGTCAACTCTGACACAAAGATAATATTAGGACAATCCTTTTATTCAGATATGAGTTTTCATGTAGATTGCGCTGGAAGATGTATATTTGAAAACTACTTTTTGCTCCTGATTGTGTAGGCATTGTGGACCCTGAGTAGAATAAGATAATAAAATCAAGATACCAGTTGGATGTAAAATGTATGTTGTCAGTAAGAGCATGGAAGTTATGAAAGAGAAAAGAATTACTGACCCAAAGTGAAAATTTTGGTTTCAGATTTTCACCGAAATGAATTTACATGAGCTTAGTTGTCACGTGTTTTTTTTTCAATGTAAGTTTGAACAGGTCATGACTATTCTCCGAGGAAACCTAGAGAAAAGTATATTTGGGAAAATACATGTCTGAGAAGAAATTATTCTTTAATTTTATTTAATTCATTTTTATTGAAATGGAGTAGATTTCTACTGTGTTTATTTCTACTGAACAGCAAAGTGATTCAGCTATACATTTATATACATTCTTTTAAAATATTCTTTTCCATCATGGTTTATCGTAGGACATTGAATATTTTTCTCTGTGCTATACAGTAGGACCTTGTTTTTATCTTTTCCATATATAATAGCTTACATCTGCTAACCCCAACCTCCCATTCCATCCCCCCCCAACACTCTTACCCTTGGCAATCACAGTCTGTGAGAAGAAGTTATCTATTTATTTTGGCTATGCCTGCAGCATGGGGAAGTTCTTGGGCCAGGGATGGAGCACATGCCACAGCATTAACCAGAGCCATGGCAGAGACAACACCAGATGTTTAACCTGATGAGACACCAGAAAACTCCAGAGGAGAAATTATTATTATTATATTTTTTGTCTTTTTGCCTTTTCTAGGGCCACTCCCACAGCATATGGAGATTCCAAGGCTAGGGATCTAATCGGAGCTGTAGCCGCCAGCCTATGCCAGAGCCACAGCAATGTGGGATCTGAGCCACATCTTCAACCTATGACACAGCTCAAAGCAACACAGGATCTTTAACCCACTGAGCAAGGCCAGGGATCGAACTTGCAATCTCATGGTTCCCAGTTGGATTCATTAACCACAGAGCCACAATGGCAACTTCCAGAAGTAATTATTCTTAAGTAATCTATGTTGCCTCATAAAATAAATGGGTAAATTTTTTTTTTAGTATTTCTGCGCTAAAATTGGGAAAACTGGTGAAAGTAGGAAAATGAACAAATGAGAAACCTGCCTATACACCAGAAAGAGTGGAAAGCTTCAACAAGTGAGTTATATAAGTTGTATAAAGGGTTAAAGTAAATAAAGAGGAATTGCAGGAAATAAATAGAAAGAGCAAGTTTAACATCTCAGATCTGATCAAAGAATAGTAATTTCTGCTTCTGAGGATTGAGCCTGCTTCGAAGGCACTTCTTTAGACTCAGAATGACTTGCCTTTTTATTTATTTATTTATTTATTATTATTTACAAATGTTTTTCCACCGTACAGCATGGGGACCAAGTTACACATGCATGTATACATAGTTTTTCCTCCCATTGTTGTGTTGCAATGTAACTATCTAGACATAGTTCTCAGTGCTACACAGCAGGATCTCATTGTACATCCATTCCAAGAGCAATGGTTTGCAAGCTCCTGATGCCTCCCACTCCCTCCCTCTCCCCCGGGCAGCCACACTTCTATTACCCAAGTCCATGATTTTCTTTTCATTTGTGCTGTATATTAGATTCCAACTATAAATGATATCATATGGTATTTGTCTTTCTCTTTCTGACTTATTGCACTCAGTATGAGAGTCTCTAGTTCCATCCATGTTGCTGCAAATGGCATTGTGTCATTCTTTTTTATGTGACTTGCCTTTTTATAACTGCCATCTGAATGACTTTTTTCAGAGCCCTCTTTATGTCTTTGTTCCTGAGACTATAGATAAAGGGATTCAGCATGGGTGTTACCACTGTGTACATCACTGTGGCTATTGTACTTAAGTGGGAACTGTGGGTAGGAGTAGAGCTGAGATAGACTCCTACACCTGAACAGTAATATAGGAAGACAACCAAGAGGTGAGACGCACAGGTGGAAAGTGCTTTATACTTCCCCCCAGCTGATGCCATTCCATGTATAGATGAAATGATCTTAGAGTAAGAGTAAAGGATACCGGCCAGAGGACCACCACCAATCAGTAGGGCTGTAAAATACATAATTGTATCATTAAGAAAAGTGTCACAAGCAAGTTGAACAATTTGTTTGATTTCACAGAAAAAGTGAGGGATTTCCAAGTCCATACAGAAAGACAGTCGCAGCACCAGTAAGCTTTCTAACAAGGAATGGAGGGCACTGATGATCCAGGACACCAGAACCAGCAGTCCACAGAGCCGGGGGTTCATGATGACTGTGTAGTGTAGGGGGTGGCAGATGGCTAAGAAGCGATCATAAGCCATTACACTCAGAATAAAATCATCCAACACTGCAAAGAGTATGTAAAAATACATCTGGCTGATGCAGCCTTCATAGGATATAACTTTGCTCCGGGTGTGTATATTTATTAGCATCTTTAGGATTGTTGTTGTGGTGAAACAGATATCTACAAAGGAGAGATTTGAGAGAAAAAAGTACATGGGTGTGTGGAGGTGAGAGTCTGAACTGGCAGCCAGGATGATGAGCAGGTTTCCAAACACAGTGATGAGGTACATGGAGAGGAAAAGTCCAAATATGAGGGGCTGCAACTCTGGTTCCTTTGATAATCCCTGAAGAAAAAATCCTGAATTTTGTGTATAGTTGCCTGGAACCATATGGTGGTGGTGATTACTAGGCATGGAGAAGATAACACGATTAGTTTTTACACAAATGGAATGGGTATTACTAACAGTTGAAATGTTGCTATTTGTATTTTACATCCAAGAAATAAATCTGTACGTTTTGTACAAATTATTGCTTCTAAGAGTCTTTTCATGACATCTATGACTAGTAATTCTCTTAGAGAGAGACAGAAAAGATAGAGATACAAGTGGGAAAAAGATACGAAATGTTCAGGTAGATATGCTAGATAGCGTATAATGAGAAGAAAACTCTCAGAGTCCCCCCAAGGGATCATATATTTCTTAGTTTTAGTGAGAAGTGCTTTCATGCATTAGAGGAATACATGTTGACTATTGACCATCTTCTAGGTAAAAGTATAGGGTGCTGGAAATAAAACAAAGCATATAATGATAGCACAAGAATATAAGAAAATAAATATCATATATCGTGTCTCATGTTGAAATATGCTCTGAAGAAAGAAAAACTATATATTAAAAACCATGGTTGGGGATGCTATTTTTTTTTACTGGGAGTTCAGAAGACCTGTAAATGATGAAATAAAAGCTGGATACATGAAGACATTGGAAGCGGGGGGAAGATACTGGAAGTGTGGGAGGAAGATATTTCCTGTAGGGGAAAGAGCCAGAGAAAAGACCTTTAGGAAGGCTCTTTTTTAAATATTTAAAACTGAAAGTTTTGCCAGTGCGGTGGTGAGGGAATGAGCAAGAGGGTGTAATGAGAAATGGTAGAGAATGTTGAGGAATGGAGTGGCCTCCCTGCTACAGCTGAAACTTCAAGACACAGGGAGTACATAGCTTATGCACTGTTCCTTGTACTTTATTACTTTTTGAATCTTGTGAGTATAAATCTTCATCTGTTGGTTAACATTCCAGTATCTGTATTTTAAGGGTCACATTTTGATGTATGTGGTCTGGGTACCGCTGCCCTGAGAACTGCTCATTCCCAACAAAATACACTTATACATACAAAACTGACATATCTACAAGCACAATCACATACACAGTACACTATGATTCCCAGGGTGGTGATAATGATAGGTTTTGCTCACCCAAGTCACAATAATTAGTAAAACAATGCTACGAGGGAAGCTTTCAACCTTAGATTATCTTAAAGGATGTAGAAATAGGAGTGATGTCAGCATCATGAAAGGGTGAGATGTTCCTTTGCCTTTAATCTTCAACCTACAACCAGCAAAATATCCACAGTTCAACAAAGGCACTTCTTCCCAACACAACAAGACACAAGAGAATTTCACTCATTTGTACATCTAAAGGTGGGCAGACTGTAAGGTACAGAGGAGGTGGAACTGTGAGAAGAGTAAATGTGGTGTCTGTGATCCTAGGCCCCTGGTTGGTGCAGCTAAGCCTGTAGCCCCAGAGTACCAGGTAGGATCAGGGAATTAAGTACACAAAACGCCAGTATTCTTATCTCCGCAGAGCCCATGGCTATAAGGAACTGGGAAGCAGTGGGAGTACGGCCTATGGGTCCTTCCATTCACAGAAGTGCCCATGACTCTGCCTCCACAACTTTGTGTCCATAGTGGAAGTGCCTGTGAACCTGACAAGTGCAGTACAAAAATAGCTGTGACCCTGCCTGCCCCCCTACTTTTATCCTGCCCCTGCAGTGGCAGAACCTGAGACCCAGGAGACCATAGACATAACAAATATGTCCACCTTCAAGATGCGTCTGGTGGCTATGTCAGCAACACCAGCAACAGCAAGGTGCTAATGACCCTGAAGACACAAGCAGAAACACAGGCACTATGCAATACCTATGACATAGCAATACCTATGACAGAGGCAGTGGTGGGTGGAGAGGGACAATTCTCAAATACAACCAGAAGCAGCTCAGGTAAGAGAAATCAAAACTTTGAGCCATAGTGCCACCTACTGAAACCAAAACTGTGTCTAATTAATAATCTGTTGAATCATTTGAATCAAGCAAAAAACAAAACAAAACAAACAAATAAAAAACACAGTTACTAGCACAGATATTAAAGGGAAAAGTAATAAAAATAACTACAGCTACTTAATAAATTCACAACATATAATGGGATAATTTGAGACAACAGAAGAAAATGATAAGAGGAAAAGAATGGAACCCATATAGGTAGATGTAGATAAGATGCCATCAACAGAAAAATGGCTATTTTATCTATGAGACATTGTATGCACATCTCATGGTAACAACAAAACGTAAAACTATAACAGAGACACAAAACTTAAAGAAAGAGGGAACTGGGGAAAACATCTTAGAAAACGACCAAACTAACACAGCAGACAGAACCATAAGGAAAACTAAAAAATGGAGATAATACAGCAACCAGAAAACAAAAGATAAAATAGCAGTACTAAGTCCTAACTAATCAATAGTCACCCTAAATATAAATGGATTAAAAAACACAGTCGTTTGGTGGAAATAAGACCTAACTATATGCTAACTCCAGGGGCCTCATCTTGGCTCTAAAGACAAACATAGGTTCAATGGGAAGAGATGAAAGATGATACTCCAAGTAAACGGCAGCCAGAAAATGGGGGTATAGCAATACCTGTATCAAACAAAGATGCACACCAAAAATGTAACGAGAGACAAAGATGGATAGTATATAATGATAATGGGGACAACTCATCAAGAAGACCAGTGATTAATATATATGTGTCTAATATAAGAGCACCAAAATGTATAATGCAATTATTGAGACCTAAAGGGAGAAATTGATGGCAATATAATAAGAGTAGGGGACTTTAATGATTATATGGATAGATCATCCAGAAATTGATGGCAATATAATAAGAGTAGGGGACTTTAATGATTATATGGATAGATCATCCAGATAGAAAATCAACAAGGGAAGAGTGGCCTTAAATATAATGTTAGAGCAGATAAACATGATAGATTTGTACAGAACATTCCATCCAAATGCAGCAGAATGCATATTCTTCCCCAGAGCACATAGAACTTTCTCGATTATAGACCATATGTTGGGAAACAAAACAAGTCTCAATAAATTTAAGAAATTGAAATAATAGCAAGCATTTTTCTGATCATAACGGTATGAAACTATAAATCAGTTACAAGATATATAGAAAGCTAGAAAACTCACTAATAGGAAGAGACTGAACAACATGCTACAGAACAACTATTGAGTGAATGAAGAAATCAGAGATTTAATAAAAATACCTAAAGACAGATGAAAATGAAAATAAACATATCCAAATCTCTGGGATATAGCTAAATTAGTTCAAGGGATGTTTATAGCAATAAAGGACATCCTCAAGAAAAAAAAAGAAAGATCTCAATCTTCTCTTACATCTAAAGGAACTAGAAGAGAGAACAAACAACCTGATCAGTAGAAGGAAGGAAACAATAAAAATCAGAGCAGAAATAAAAGAAACAGAGACTAAAAAGACAATACAAAAGATCAGTGGAGCTAAGATCTGTATTTAAAAAGATAAAATTCAAAAGCCTTTTCTAGACACACTAAAAAGAGATGTCTCCAATTAATAAAGTCAAAAATGAAAGAGAAGTGACAATGAATACCACATAAATACAAATGGATTTAGAAAAAGTGGTACATACATACAATGGAATATTACTCAGCCATAAAAAAGACCAATGCCATTTGCAGCAAAATGAATGAAACTAGAGACTCTCATACTTTCTTACTGAAGTAAGCCAGAAAGTAAATGACAAATACCATATGACATCACTTATTTGTGGAATCTAAATTATGGAACAGATGACCCTATCTAAAAAAAAAAAAACCCAAAACCCAAAAAATAGAAACAGATCACCCAAAAAATAGAAACAAATCATGGCCAAGGAGAGCAGGGTTCTCAAGGTGAAAAGGGGAGGGAGTGTGATGGATGGGCATTTTGGGGGTTTTTGGATGCAAACTCGTATATATGGAATGGATGGAAAATGGAACCTTACTGTACAGGACAGTGAAATGTGTGATGGGGTCACTTTGCAGTACCACAGAACTTGATGTAACATTGTAAATCAACTATACCTGAATAGTAATAATAATTATGATTATTATTATGATTATAAAAAACCCCAAAACCAAGATGCATTATGAACCCATGGATTTTAAAGTAACAAAATTTTGAAAAGTTCATCAATTCTAGATTCTACCTTGCAATGAATGTTTAAAATATGATTTGTCAAAATTTGAATATCAAAGAATATCCACAATTATCTGAAAAGTATACTAAAATACTCTTCCCTTCTCCAAAAAATAAGGATTATAAGAGAATATTATGAATGACTCTATGCCAACAAACTGGACAACTGAGAATAAATAAATTCTTAGAATCATAAAGTCTTCTAAGGCTGAATCATGAAAAGACAGAACATTTGAATAGGCCAATCACTAGTACAGAGATTGAACAATAATCAAAAAGCACCCCCCCCCCCCAAACAGAAGTCCAGAACCAGACAGCTTCACAGGGGGAATTCTATCAGAGCGAATTTAATACCCTTATGCCTCAAACTCTTCCAAAAAACTGAAAGAGAAAAAATACTACTTACTAATCTTATGAAGCCAACATTTTCCTGATACCAAAGTCAGACCATGGAAACATACACAAGTAATAATTAAAGGACAGTATCTCTAGTGAATATACATAAAAAATTACCCCAAACCCGAATATGACAATATATTAAAACAATCAGACACCACAATCAAACAGAACTTATTCCAGAGATGCAAGGATTGCTCAATAGCTGCAATCAATCAACATGAGGTGTTGAATTAAAAATGAAGGATAAAAACCTATATGATCAACTCAATAGCTGAGAAAAAAATATTTGACAAGATTCAACACGCGTTTATGATAAATACTGTCAATTAAGTGGGTATGGAAGGAATGTACCTCAACATAATAAAAACCATATATGACAAACCCATAGCTAATATCATACCCAATGGTGAAAAACTGAAGGCTATCTCCCTAAGATCAAGAACAAGAGAAGGATACCCACCCTCACCAATCTTATTCAAGACAGGATTGCAGGCCTAGCTAAACATCCAAATTGGAAAGTAAAAAGTAGAGCTGTCACTATTTGTGGGTCACATGATTTTTATATATCAAAACTCTAAATACTTCACCAAAAACTATTAGAAATAATACAAAATATAGTAAAGTTGCAGAACATAAAAATCAATGCACAAAAATCTTTTGCATTTCTATACACTAATAATGAACTAGCAGGAAAAAGAAATTAAGAAAACAATTGCAACAAAAGAATTATATACACAAGAACAAATTTAACCAAGAAAGTTAAACTTGTACACTATAATAAATTATTGAAAACAATTGGAGCTCAAATAAATGGAGGCATACTCTGTGATAATGGATTGGAAAAATTACTGTTCTTAAAATGTACATATTGCCATATATGATGCTCTCCCCCAACAAAATCTGAATGGCATTTTTTTCACGGATGGAATAAATAATTCTAAAATCTATATGGAGCCACAAAAGATTCCAATTAGCCAAAGTAATCCTTAGAAAAAGAACAAACTGAACCTATATCACACTCCAGGATTTCAAATTTTGCTACAAAGCTACGGTAACAAAAACAGCATGGTATTTTCTCTATCCCACACACAATGCTATGAGATGGAAGTCAACTACAAGAAATAAAAGCAAAAAACACAAACTCCTGGAAGTTTAAACAAGATGCTACTAAACAACCAATGGTTGAAGAAATCAAAGAGGAAATTAAAAGATACTTAGAGACAAATGACAAGGAAGATACAACAATCAAAAACTTATGGGACATGGCAAAAGCAGTTCTGAGAGGGAAGTTTATAACAATACAATCTTATCTCAGGAAAGAAGAAAAAACCTCAAATAAATGACCTAACATTACACGTTAAACATCTAGAGAAGGAAGAACAGAAAAAACCCAAAATTAGTAGAAGTAAAGAACACATTGAGATTAGAGCATAAATTAATAACATAGAGACAAAGAAAATAGAGAAGATCAATGAAACCAAAAGTTGATTCTTTGAAGAGATTAAAAAAATTGACAAACCTGACAGCCAGACTGATCAAGAAAAAAGGGAGTGGGTTCAAATCCATCAAATTAGGGATGAAAAAAGAAGTTACAACTGACTCCACAGAAATACAAAATATCACAAGAGGATACGATGAGCAACTTGTATGAAAATAAAATGGACAACCTAGAAGAAATGGGCAGATTCTTACAAAGGTACAACCTACCAAGACTGAAACAGAAAGAAGTGGAAAATATGACTAGGCCAATTACAAGCACTGAAATTCAAAATGTGATTTAAAAAATCCAAAAAAACACAAAACTCCAGGACTTGATGGCTTTATAGCTGAATTCTATCAAACATTCAGAGAAGAGTTAACACCTCTTCTGAAAATTTTCCAAAAAAATTGCACCTCATTCTATGAAGCCCCCCCCCCACCATGATACAAAAACCAGACCACACATACACACAAAGCAAATTATAGGCCAGTATCACAGATGAATATAGATGCAAAAAATCCTCAAAAAAATATTAGCAAACCACATCCAAATATATATTTAAAAGATCATACACCATGATCAGGCAGGATTTATCTATCAATGTGATACGCTGTATCAACAAACTGGAAAACAAAAACCATATGATCATCTCAACAGATGCAGCAAAAGCTTTTGACAAAATTCAACACCCATTCCTCGAAAAAAACTCTCCATAGAGTGGGCATAGAGGGGAACTACCTCAATATAAAATCCATTTATGACAAACACACAGCTAACATCATTCTCAACGGTGAAAAGCTGAAAGCATTTAAACTAAGATCAGGAATAAGAAAAGAATGTCCACTTTCAGCAATGTTATTCCACCTAGTTTTGGAAGTTCTAGCCATGGCAATCAGAGAAGGAAAAGAAATAAAAGGAATCCAAATTGGAAAAGAAGTAAAACTATCACTGCAGATGACTTGATACTATAGCTAGAAAATCCCAAAGTACCAGATTTTACTACTAGAAATCTGTTAGAGCTCATCAATGAATTTGGTAAAGTTGCAGGATGTGACATTGATGCACAGAAATTGATTGCATTTCTAGATACTAACAATGAACTACCAGAAAGATAAATTACCATCACATCAAAAATAATGAAATATCTAGGAATAAACCTACATAAGAGACAAAAGACCTATACTCTGAAAACTATAAAATGCTGATGAAAGAAATCAAAGATGACACAAATAGACGGAGAGATATACT
The DNA here is from genome assembly GCF_016906955.1 of Phacochoerus africanus. Lineage (NCBI taxonomy): Eukaryota > Metazoa > Chordata > Mammalia > Artiodactyla > Suidae > Phacochoerus > Phacochoerus africanus. The sequence continues at coordinate 115,613 of NW_025927393.1, forward strand.
ATGCTCTTGAATCAAAGAAATCAATACAGTCAAAATGGCAATACTACCGAAGGCAATATACAGATTCAATGCAATCCATATCAAATTACCAACGACATTCTTTACAGAACCAGAGCAAAATACTAATTTGTATGGAGACGCAAAAGACGTTGAATACCTAAAACAATATGCAAAAGAAAAAAGGGAACTGCAAGAATCAGTCTCCCTGACTTCAGATTATGCTACAAATCTACGATCATCCATAGAGTATGGTACTGGCACAGAAACAGAAATATAGATCAATGGAACAGGATAGAAAGCCCAGAAATAAAGCCAAGCACCTATGGTCAACTAATCTATGACAAAGGAGGCAAGAACATACATTGGAGGAAAGGTAGTCTCTTCACTAAATAGTGCTGGGAAAACTGGACAGCCACACTTAACAGAAGGACTTTAGAACATTTTCTAACACCATGCACAAAAACAAAACCAAAATGTATTAAAGACTTAAATGTAAGGCCAGATACTATAAAACTCCTGGAGGAAAACATAGGCAGAAAGCCCTGTTACATAAAACACATCAACATCTTGTTTGATCCACCTCCTAGAATAATGATAATAAAGACAAAAATAAACAAATGGGACCTAATTAAACTGAAAGGCTTCTGCACAACAAAGGAAACTATTAAAAAAAGAAAAGACAATCCACAGAATGTGAGAAAATCTTTGCAAATGATTCAACTGACAAATGTTTAATCTCCAAAATATACAAACAATTCATACAACTCAAAAACAAAAACCCAAACAACCCAATAGAAAAATAGGCAGAAAACATAAATAGACACTTCCCCAAAGAACACATGCAGATGGACATCAGGCACATGGAAAAAAAATGCTCGACAGCGCTATTTATAAGAAAAATGCAAATCAAAACTAAAATGAGCTACCACCTCACACAAGTTCGAATGACCATCATTAACAAGTCAGCAAATAACAAATGCTGGAGATGGAATGCAGAAAAGGGAACCCTCCTACACTATTGGTGGGAATGTAAATTAGCACAACTACTTTGGAAAACAGTATGGAAGTACCTCAGAAAACGGAATACGGTACTACAATATGATCCAGCAATCCCACTCCTGGGAGTATATGTGAACAAAACTTTCACTGAAAAAGATATGCACCCCTATGTACATTGCAGCACTTTTCATTATAGCCAAGACATGGAAACAACTTAAATGTCCATGGGCAGATGAATGGATTAAGCATTTGTGGTACACATACTCAATGGAATACTATTCAGCTGTAAAACGACAAAATAATGCCATCTGCAGCAACATGGATGAAACTAGTGCCTCTCATACTAAGTGAGGAAAGTCAGAAAGAGAAAGACAAACACCATATGATATTCCTTATATGTGGAGTCTAAAATATGACACAAATGATCTACCTACAAAGCAGAAACCAACCATGGACATGGAGAGCAGACTTGTTTTTTCCAGGGAGAAGGGGGGAGGGAGGGAGTCTGACTAGGAGTTTGGGGTTGGTAGATGCAGACTGTTACATTTACAATGGATGAGTGATGTGGTACTGCTGTAAGCAGGGAAACATATCCAGTCTCTTGAGTAAGAACCTGATAGAAAATGAAAGAAAATGGGTGTGTATGGGTGGCTGGGTCACTTTGATATAGAGCAGAAGTTGAAGGAACATTGTAAATCGACAGAGTTTAATAAAAATTATAAAAAATTGTAAATAACCCCACAACAATCCCCAGCATGTTATGGGCAGAAAATCATGCACACAGAAATGAGAGCCCAGTATTTCCTGTGTGACTCAGCAGCAATGAACCAGACTAGCATCCATGAGGATGCAGGTTTGATCCCTGGCCTTGCTCAGTGGGTTAAGGATCTGGCATTGCCATGAACTGTGGTATACTTCACAGGTGCAGCTCAGTTCCTACATGGCTGTGGCTGTGAAGCAGACTGGCAGCTAAAAAGAAAAAAAAATCAAAAAAAAGAAATGAGAACACAGAAATAACTCCCCCATGTGGACAATTAATTTGTGACAAAGGAACACACAACATGCAATGGAGAAAGGATAGTATCTTCAATAAATAGTGTTTGGAAAACTGGATAGCTACATAGAAAAGAGTAAAACCACACTACTCTCTTACATCATACATAATAATAGACTCAAAATGGGTTAAAGATTTAAATGTAAAAACTGAAATATTAAAAATTCTAGGAAAAACAGGCAGTATACTCTTTGCAATATCTTTCTAGACATGTCTTCTCAGGCAAAGGAAAGAAATGCAAAAATAAACTTATAGGAGTACATAAAACTATAAAAATTTCCTTCATCAACAAAACAGAAAGGGAATATACAGGATGGAAGAAGATATTTGTAAATCATGCATTTGATAAGGGGTTAGTACCCAAAATATATAAGGAACTCAAAGGCTCTGGCAAGATGGCATAGGAGGAGGATGTGGAGAAAAAATTTGTCACTAATACATAAAAAATATATCTACATGTGGAAAATTCTCACAAAACATCGGCTGAACACTGGCAGAAATTCGGATTTCCAAAAGGGCAAGAACAGAAAAAAAAAAGAGTAAGGAATTGGGACAGAGTCAGCTTTCTTGGGAGGGAGCTGTGAAAGAGGAAATGTTTCCACACACTGTGAAGGCCCCTCACTGGCAGTGAGAACAGCCAGGACATAGGGGGAAATTTGGAGCCTTGGAGAAATGTAGAACCTGGTTTGTGGAAGGCAAAGGAGAGAAAGACATACACAGATAGTGCTGCCAGCCACCACACCCCAGCTGAGACTCATCTGCTGGTAGGACAGGGGCTGGGTGCTGAGTCTTCAGAAGTCAGATCCAGGGAAAGGACAAGGGTTGGCTGTGTAGAGAAAGCCTTAGGGGCTAGGGTGTGGTGCTACAACCAAGGGAGTGCAGGAAGAAGCCTGTGCCCACAAAAGAGGCAGGATGCCATTGTTGGGGAGTATAATAAGGGTGGGTCAGGACCACCATAGGAGTTTCTTTGTCCATGATTGGGCTCTCAGGTGGCAGGGCACTGCTTGCTTCTGGGGCAGGCACAAGTTACCACTGTCCTCTTGGATCCCAGAGGTGGGCACAGAGGGTTGCCTCCACTGAGGGTGTCATGAGCAGGCAACAGTCACTGCCCCCATCTTCCTTTGAGTGCATGTGACTCACCACTACCACTACTAAGGGGCCTGTGACCAGGTGCCAACAGCTGACCTTGATTTCCTGGGATCGTGTGAGGGCCATGCACCTGCACACATCTATCAAGGGGCTAAGGGCAAGCATACACTGAGGAAAGAGACAGTAAGAATCCAAATCAAAAGCATTCTTCATGAAAAAAGATATTAAACCCACAAAAGATACCCAGGGACTCTCCACATGTAAATAGCCCCCCATGACTACAGGAGATATTTGTTTCTGCTAAACTCACAGAGTAAGAGAAACACAAGTAAAATGAAGAAGCAGAGGAATCATTCACAGTTAAAAGACCAAAGAGTTCCCCTGAATGAACAAATGATGAAACGGACCTCTTCAGTCTAACAGACACTGAATTCAAAAGGGGGGTAATGGAAATACTGAAGGAATTAAGGAAGATTATTGACAGAAAAGCCAATTACTCTAAAAAGGAACTAGAAACCATAAGAAGGAGCCAAGAAAAAATAGAAAAAATCATTTATTGAGATAAAAACCTGATCTAAAGACATTGAATAATAGAATGAATAATCCAGAAGAAAGCATAATTGTTCCTGAAGACATCATAGTGAAATTACCCAAACAAAACAGCAGACAGAAAACCAAATTAAAAAAAAGAAAACAATACGAGGGACCTATGGGATTATATAAAGCACACCAACTTACACAAATAGGGATTCCAGAGGGGGAAGAAAGAGAAGAGAGGATTGAAAATGTATTCAAAGAAATTATGGCTGAAAGCATCGCAAATCTAAGGAATGAAACAGATATCCAGATAAAGGAAGTACAGGACGAACACAAACGGAAATATACCAAGACATGGTATAATAAAAATGGCAAAAGGTAAATTAAGGATTCTAAAGGCAGCAAGAGAAAAACAAAGAGTTAATTACAAGAGAACCCTCTACAAGGCTGTTGGTTGATTTCTATACAGAAACACCACAAGCCAGAAGAGAGTGGCAGGATAAGTTCAAAGTTCTGAAAGGGAAAAACTTGCAACCTAGAATACTCTAGTCAGCAAGATTATCATTTAAAATAGAAGGAGAAATAAATAATTTCTCAGACAAGCAAAAACTAAAAGAATATGCAATACTGAATTTATCCTAAAAGATATATTTAATGGTCACCTCTACATAGAAAAGAACTAAGAAGATATAAGAGGGAGGAACTAACAAGCAGAATGCAATCCCTTAAAGAAGACAGTATGCAGATCAAGAAAAAAAAATTATTTGTGACTGCAATGACAAACACAAAGAACAGCAAAAGGACAAACATGAATATGTTAATACAAAAGTCATTAAAATATAAAATGTAAGGAAGGAGAGTAAGGAAATGTAAATTCTTTTTAAAAAATGTGTTTGTGCCCATATGACTATCAGTCTAAAGCAAGCACATATAGGAAGGGGTTAAGATACTTGAAAAACAGGGCAACCACAAATCAAAAACAATAGAGAGATTAACAAAAACCAAAAAGAAGACACAAGCATAAAATAAAAGGAAATGATCAAACCACCAAAAGAAAAACAAAAAAGAAAAAAAGGAACAAAGAAGAAACACAGAATTGACTGGAAAAATAAAGTTTAAAATGGCAAAAATACATATTCATCAATAATTACCTTAAATGTCAGTGGACTGAATATTCCAATCAGAGATATGGAGAGGCAGACTGGATAAAAAATAAGAACCTACAATTTGCTATCTATAAAAGGCCTACATTAGGGCAAAGGACACATAGTTTGACCATGAAGGAATGGGAAAAATATTTCATGCAAAAGGAATTGCCAAGAAAATTAGAGCTGCAATACTCACATCGGAAGAATTAGACTTTAAAACAAGGGCCATAAGAAAGATAATGAAAGACATCATGTAATGACAAAGGATCAATAAGAGGATTTTTACACTCATAAATATATATGCTCCTAATATAGGGCCACCCAAATACATAAAACAAGTAGTAACAGACAAAAAGAGAGAAATTCGTAGTAGTACAATAATAGTAGGAGTTTTTAACACCCCACTCACATCAATGGGCTGATGTAGACAGAAAATCCATAAGGCAAAGGAGATCCTAAATGACAAAGTAGAACAGTTAGACTTAATTGATATTTTCTGGACATTACATCCAAAAAACCCATAATTTACATTCTTTTAAAGTGCACATGGGCTATATTCAGGATTGACTCCATACTTGATCACAAAACTAACCTCAACAAATTTGAGAGTAAAGAAAATATTTCAAACATCTTCTCACATCACAATGGCATGAAACTAGAAACAACCATGGGAAAAGATATGAGAAAAGGACTGACTACAGGAGATCCCTTTGTGGCTCAGTGAGTTAAGGACCCAAATGATATCCATGAGAATGTGGGTTTGATCCTGGGCTTTTCTCAGTGGGCTAAAGGATCCAGCATTGACACAAGCTGTGGTGTAGGTTGTACATGTGGCTTGGAAACGGCATTGCTATGGCTGTGGCATAGGCCAGCAGCTGCAGCTCTGACTCAATCCCTAGCCTGGGAAATTTTATATGCTGCAGGTGCAGCCCCCCCAAAAAAAAGAATGAAAAGAAAAAACTGACTACAAGGAAACTAAACAACATGCTCCTAAAAACCAATGGTCAACAGAAAATCAAAAAGGAAATTAAAAAACACCTTGAGACAAATGACAATGAAAACATAACCCTACAAAATCTATGAGATGTCACAAAAGCAGTTCTTAGGGGAAGTTCAGAGTGATACAGGCCTTCCTCAAAAAAAGAAGAAAAATCTGAAATCAACAACGTAACCTACCACCTAAAAGAATTAGAAAAAGAAGAACAGACAAAATTTAAAGTTAGCAGATGGAAGGAAATCATAAGGATCACAGTGGAATTAAAATAGGGACAAGAGATGGGATTAAGATGGTGGAATAGAAGGAATGAAGCTCAACTGCTCTCCTAAACACAACAAAATTTACCACCAAATGCTGAGCAATCTTTAACCAAATGGACTGGAATCTTTCAAAAAGATATCCTACTCCAGAAGACAAAGAGGAGGCCACATCAAGAGGTAGGAGGGGTGATTACATGATGTAATCAACCCCGTACCTCCTGGGTGGGATGCCCCACAGACTGGAAACTGACTGGTTTACAGAGTCTCAGGAGTGAGAGCTATGAGCCCCACAACAAACTCCCATGCATGGGGATCTGGCACTGGGAGAAAGAGACCCCAGAGCATCTGGCATTGAAAGCCAGTGGGGCTTGTGTGCAAGAGCTCCACAGGACTGGGGGAAACGGAAACCCCATTCTTAAAAGGTGCACACAGACTTTCATGTGCAGTGGGGTCCAAGGCAAAGAAAAGTTTCCATAGAACCTGACTGCAGTTCTTGGAGGACCTCCTGGGAAAACAGGGGTGAATGTGGTTGTTGTGGGGAAAGGACATTGGAAGCAAAGCTCTCAGGAATATTCAGCAGCATCCCTTTCTCTGGAGGTGGCCATTTTGGGAAAATCGGCCCCACCCATTAGTGCTGAGAAGCCCTAAGTGAAACAACAATCCAGGTGAGATCACAGCCCCACCCATCAGTAAACAGGCTGCCTAAAGACACCCCAGCTTAGCCTCCTCTAATCCCATCCAGAGACAAAGCCCCACCCACCAGAGGGATTAGAATCAGCTCCACCTACCAGTGGGCAGGCATCAGCCCCTCCCATCAGGAAGCCTACACCAAGCCCCCATACCAACTTCAGCAACATGGGAGACAGACACCAGAAGTAAGAGAGGCTACAACTCTATTATCTGTAAGAAGGTCACCACGCCAAAAACCCATAAAAATGAAAAGACAGAGAAGTATAACTCAGGTGAGGGAGAAAGGAAAAACCCCAGAAAATCAGCTAAGTGATGAGGAGATTCTCAGCCTCCAGGAAAAATACTTTAAACGGTTGATGCTGAAGATGATGCAAGACATTGGAAGTAAACTGGAGGCAAAGATGGATAACTTACAGGAAACGCTGACCAAAGAGATACAAGATATAAAACTTAAGAAGAGATGCAAAAT